>NW_017307170.1:715866-716889 GCF_000935625.1 Nanorana parkeri | reverse complement strand
TGATTCCGCCTGCTTCCCTGTGGAGGACTCTCCTGGCGTGTCATGCAATGCCATTTTAATCTCAGCGATCAGGGGAGAGGTAGAATCCTCCAGGTCACTGACCCTGCTTTCCAGGGCAGAGGTGCGTTCCCGCACTTTCTGTAAATCATGGCGTATAAATGTGATATCAGCTCTCATCCCATGCACCTCTCCTGTGAGAGAGGTTAATGTGGAGTTATAGAGCTGCACAGCCGAGAGGACGTCAGCAATGGAGGGTTCAGCTGTCTTGACTTTAGCTTTGGACGTTTTGGGGGCCTTACTGGGCTTAGGAGTAGTACTCACTGCATCCAAGATGGCGTCCGGCCCGTCCGAGTCTGAGGCTGATGAATGCGCCGTGTCCGGCATCAATTCCCTGCGGGGTGCCCGGTCCGCTGAGTAGGAGAGCCTCTGCGTCTTAGCAGGGGTGTCAGGGTGGCGGACAAAGTGCTCAAGCCGCGCCGCTGTATCTCTGCCCCTATCCCCTGTCTGCTTGCTAGGGGTGGGGAGCGCCAGGAGTGTGCCGCCGCCACCATCTTTGAACACGGGAGGAAGGCCCTTACCCTCCTTCTTCTTCGACATCCCCCGGCCACAATATGAAGGCAAAGTTCTCGGGAACGGAGTGTAGGTGACAGCAACACCTAAGCAGGCAACTAGCGCAGGAGAGGTGGGTACAGAAAAGCCCGGCGGTTATCGTTCAGGATGAAATGCGGGAGATCTCCTTCACCACACGTCTGCTCACATACGGCTGCTGGCCATAGTTCTCCTTTAAGCATCTGTTGGTGTAAGCATTTTTTGAGAATGTGTTAATCATTTTAGTAGCCCCTGGAAATCATTTATTTAATAACACTATCATAGGGGCCTATTCACAAAGCTGCCGAGGGCAGCCGAGTGAATGACCGATCAGAAGTGAAGTGATGCTGAGACTGTTCGGCTATTCACTTCAGGATGGTACGGCTGATTTCAGCCGTACATCGGCTGAAATCAGCCGTACATCGGCTTGCTTCG
>NW_017307170.1:693964-715651 GCF_000935625.1 Nanorana parkeri | reverse complement strand
CGGCTCAGCCGAGCCGAGGCATATGCAATCGGCTCGACTGAGCCGCTCGGCCCTGATCGGGAGCTGTACGGGCTATTGTGAATAGCCCGTACAGCACCCCCTCGGTTCTCCTGAACCGAAGGGGTCCTGGGGCCGAAGCTAGCCAAAGCTAGCCGAAGGATAGGCCGAAGCTACGGCCAGATCCTTCGGCAGCTTTGTGAATAGACCCCTATGGTGCATAGATATATGGATTGGAAGCGTTCAAGCACTTTGTATGCAAGGGAGAATGATGCTCATTTGTGTCACTAAAATTTAGCTCAATTTAGAGAGGGACAACAGCTTTCACTTTTATTATAATGATATGAGTATAATTTGGGTACAGTACTAACCAATCTAAAATAATATAAAAGTCACTTGAATGTAGTAAGCATAAAACTTCTTTTGGAGGGTTCCCAAAATACTTTTTTTCTCTTTACTCAAGATGTGCAGAGATAAATAATAGGAAGATTAAAGATGTATCTTGCTGAACACTACAACACAATGCTTCATTTCTCCTGCCAAAGACAAGAGATAGGAGTTTACAGTTTGTATTCCTAGCTGGGCTGAGTTTGGGTAAACATGTCATTTTTTATTTTCAATTTCACATCTGATTGATTTACAATGCATTTGTGTTAAGGGAATTGCATGTTTCAAAGGCAGCCGTGAAATATTGGTGTAATATTACCATTCCCATAAACAAAGAAAATAGCCATTGAATTCATGGCTGCTAAATAGATTTGCAATTTATGAAAATCAAAGGATTATCACTGTAAACTATGTGAAAGTTTTCTTTTTTTTTTTAAATTCTAGGCTTAGAAAAGCGAGCTTACAAAATAGAGGATAATGATAATAAGGATAATAAATAACGCAAATATTCCTCACCATCAGGTCCCCTTCTAGTGATTGATAGCAGCAGAGGGCGGGTGCAATACCTAATTTGCTATTGGCTATTGCAAAGTGAGATAGCCAATAGGAATCCAGCTATGCATTCCTATGGTGGTTTTTTTTTATTCTGACGGCAGCAGAACCGCCCGCCAATAGAAAACAGTTGGGGCGGAGCTAGCTGTCACTGATAGCTCCACCCAATAGTTTTCTATTTTATTTTTTCTACCTTTTAAATTTTTTTTCTATTCTGCTCGGTACTAGCTAGCACCTTAGTATCAAACAAATCTCCAGTAAAAATAAAGATAAATAGAAACCCTCATTGTGCAGTGTTCAAAAATTAACTAACTCCATGTCCCTGAAAAGCAACAGGAAGTAAGAAAAGATTAACTAAAAAATTAAGGCCCTTTCCCCCTTTTAGGCAGGTGTCACCGAAACAGGTCTCCCCATTGGAAGGCTTTCCCTCACTTAGTTGGTGATAACTTTAAAATTATGTATTTCCAATGACTTTCTATCGTAAAAAATAAATGGTCATAAGGACAAATAAAGATGGTGAATCTATCTAGCTGGGATACAGACAGTTCTAAATGTTCCAATACAAAAAATGTTAGTTATACAAACACTTTAACTATAAAATGACAAAATGAGCAACTTTTGTGTGTATCTAGTAAATACAATGACTGACCATGTGAGGCTGAGTTATTAAAGAAATTGATAATCTTCACACAATCAACTCTATGCCCATAGCCCTCAGCTTGTGAAGTAAGCACTTGTGTGGTACCGTATCAAATGCCTTTGAGAAATCCAGGTATACCACATCTACCGGCTTCCCTCCATCCATATGTATGCTTACCCCCTCATAAAAAGTTAGCAAGTTAGTCAGGCAGGAACGGTCTTTCCTGAACCCATGCTGATTGTCATTAACTATGCCCTTATCCTTAACAAATTTTACCAAATAGTCCTTAATTATACCTTCTAACAGTTTACAAACTAACGTATAGCGCTTACAGCCTCTCTGTGTTACAATTAACAGTGTCGTATACAAACATAAACCAAAGCAAATTTTTTATGTGATTCAAACTAAAGATTTTAACAAATAAACTTTGCAAGAGTGAATTATTTTCAACACATCTGTGCTAAATAAACTTATCTAAAGTCAAAATGTGACTATAAACATCTCGTAAGGAAAAACAGTGAACCACTTCTTATAATCAAACCAAGTGAGTGATGTACAATGTATCAGATGAATGCGTGACGTGAAACAAATTTCACAATAGAAGCAAAAAAGATTACATATTGGTGTTTCCAAATAATGTGTAAAAAAATGTATACATAAAAAAATTTGCAAAAATATGTGTAAAGACACTTAATGTGAAAGTCTATTACAAAGACCAGTGAGTTCAAATAATACCATATCCACTCTGTTATCTTCCAAACTTTCCAAACGATCAAAGCAAAAGTGAAAGCAAAAATGTGTCCATTTGACGATGATTCCGTGATGAGGAGGAAAAGAACGTAAAAAAACCCCTCTAGGGTATGTACTCACTGGACCGAAGATGTTTAAAGGCCGTGTACAACCCCTAGATGCAGGCAGCCGTTCGCCGTCCCATCCTCCGTCCTGATCTCCACAGGATCTGCCGATATTTTTAAGTCGGACTCCCGTTTCCGAATCAAAAGAGAAAAAGCAATACTCCCATGGTGTAGTAAATTGAGATATTTTTTATTGGATACAAATCAAAATAACACTTGAAAAAATAAGAAATTTAAAAACCGTCCGGTCAGTCTAAACAGATTCAATGAGACTAAAGGTGTGACGTAACTGCAGGACCGCCCCGACGCGTTTCGTCATGTAGAAGTTTTAAAGAGATGGCAAGTCTGCATAGGTCACCCTCCAGTCTCTATATATATTCTAAGGAGATAATGAATCATTTGCATCATATGTGTGGAAGACCGCAATGTCTAACACACATAAACAGACCTAAACATTAACACGAACAGACCTTAATATTAAATGATTCACATTTAACCCCAAGTCTACTGTGTTATAAACGCCTCCATATATAGACAAAATAATAAATAATTATATAAACCGTGTTAACAGCACCTAAACAATAAAAATTGTATATAATCTACCGCACATATCGATATGATAGATAAAATAGATACAATCCATGAATATATAAAAAATTGAATAGATAAATAACATATACATATAAAATTATATAGTAAGACATCCAAAGTTAATTAATCTATATATTATGAATACATTTATGTACTTATTACATCCCTAATATTATTATAATTAAAAAGGAAGCTGGTAGTTACGAAACTTTAAACCACAAACTATCAATATACAATAAATTCTAAAACATCATGAGAATATAGGTTTAAATGCATTTATTGTTCTCCATATGTACCCCGATATGTGAACCCTTGTTTTACACTGCATGGATAATCTTGTTATGCCCTTGTGGATCCTAACATGTTTTTCAACTATGCATGCTTTTGCCATTTTGTTTGTGTACTGTGCAAAAAAAAAACCTTAAATAAAGAATTTATAAAAAAAAATAAAAAAAAAATGCATTTAAATTGAAAAGGGAAAAAGAAACTGATAGTTACGAATCTTCAGATACCCCCATTGTATCTATTTATTAAATCCTCCCATATCCCAGAGCTCTCATTAATTTGACATGTATCCAATATTAACTATTTATTGTCCTTAGTCCTATTCATCTTGGCCCCAAGAGGAACAGTTCCTAACGAATGTTCTTACCCATGGAATCTCAAATTGGGGAGAAAAGAGCGCATATTTACTTATTGCTCAGAAAGCAATTAATGTCAAACTCAATATTTAAATCTTTTGGGGACAATGTGTCCAATAGGTATATCCATTTGGACTCATTTTTGGAGATCTCTCTAACCAGGTTTGATCCCCTCCAGTGGTCTTCAATCCTGTCAATGCCGGTCACCTTCAATCCCCTGGGATCTTTGTTGTGAAAATATTTAAAGTGTTTTGACAAACTATGTCTATCAAAACCTTTCTTGATATTATTTATGTGCTCTTCGAGCCTTTTCTTCAGTTCTCTTTTTGTGCGACCCACGTATTGGAGGCCACATGGGCACTCCTATATGTAGGTAACACATTTACTTGAACATGAAATAAACCTATCTATTTTAAATTCTTTGTTAGTAATGTTAGATTTAAAAACACCAACTTTCTTTGTATTCATTGTAGTCCTAAGACTAATACATTTTTTACAAGGGAAGTAGCCTTTACCATCGAAAAAAAGTGAAATTCCGTTTAGGTGGGTTCAAGGCGTTTATGACTAATCTATTCCTGAGAGTGGACGCCCTTCCATAGATAATACTAGGTTTGTCAGGGAGTAGGGAACCTAGAGCCTTGTTCAGCCCCGATGCTTGCGACGTACACTGTACGTCGTCAGTCACGAAGGGGTTAAATATACCAATGCTTATTTATTATTTTTGTGTTGCAGAGAATAATTAGTGATAAATGAGATAGGAAAAATTCCTTCTTTTTTGGTGGTAGGTTTCAGCAAAGGACCCCTATCCTTTCTACGAATTTCTTCTCTCACTCTCTCAAGGTCTATACCATTTATAGCCCTTTTCCATGAATCTATTGATCAGAATATTGGATTGTCTGAGGTAATCCTCATCCTCAGTGCAATTACATCTGATCCGAGTAAATTGTCCCCTTGGGATACTACCTAACCATCTTCGGTGGTGGCAACTTGTTATTGGTATGTACCAATTTTTATCCGTGGGCTTAAAGAACGTTTTAGTGGTAAATGTATTGTCCCTTCTATGGATGTCTAAGTCCAAAAATTGGATATTGGTGGTACTAATATTATTCGTAAATGTCAGATTATAGTTATTGCAGTTTGGGCTCTCTATGAACATTTTAAGATCTTCCAAGTCCCCTTCCCAAATCACTATAATGTTGTCTATATAGTGTTTCCAAAGGACGACGTTATCCCAACCTTTCATTAAAAATACATTCCTCTTCCCATTTGCTCATATGTACATTTGCCAGACTGGGAGCAAATTTGGCCCCCATGGCTACTCCTTTTACCTGCAGATAATAGTCCCCATTGTGCCTGTTTTCTTCATGGCGAAGTTGGTACAGTCTAGAATAAAATCTTTCTGCTCAGGTTTGATGTTACTAAATTTGTTGAGTGCCCATTTAACAGCTTCAAGTCCTTTCTGGTGTGGGATCACTGTATATAAAGAGTTAACATCGATGGTGGCCATTATCATATTATCTTTGCATTCTATCCCTAGGATATTAAGAATATCTTTACTATTTACTATCTTTACGAAAGGCATCTGTCTGGACTACTAGTGGTTGTAAAAAATAGTCAATCAATTCTCCCAGCCTCGAAATAAGGGAATCTTTTCCACTTACAATGGGTCTGCCTGGGGGTGCTTCTATATTTGTATGTATTTTAGGCAAAAAATATAAAATTGGTGTTCTACGAGTGGAAGGCAATAAATAATCCTTTTCTTTTTTCGTTAGAAGGTCTTTTTTATAGCCCTTGTTGATTAGCTTCTCCAATTCTTTTTTAAAACCGTTAAGTGGGTTTGTACCTAATTTTAAATATGTATCTTTGGCCTGTAAAATGTTGTTCATCTCGCCCTTATAGTAGCTCTTATCCATTATCACGACCCCACCGCCTTTATCGACGGGTCTAATAATTAGATCCTTTCTTGCTTCAAGATTTTGGAGACCTTTGTTGATGAACATTTCATCTTTGGCATATTTGAACTCTAAAGCTTTTTTAAAAACCTCTATAAAATGATTAGAACTCACTTTGGGTTAAAGGTCGACTGATTTTTTAACGAAGTATGAATATAGGTGTTAGTGCCAGAAGTCGACATACCAGGCATAGAGCATATGGATGTACAATAATACTTTTTAATATTGAGCTTTCTTATACATTTTTGTATGTCTATATATGTACCGAATGTATTTAGATTGGTAGCTGGGGCATATTTTAGTCCTAAGTTAAGAACAGTTTCTTCTTCCGCTGTCAAAGTTACTGAGCTGATATTAAATATGCCTTTATCTAAAAGTCCCTGTTTCATCTGTGCATATACCCTCTTCCCTCCCCTACATCCTCTCTTCATCCTCTTATATTTCTGAACCTCCCTCTTTGTGTGAACGGGGTTGTGTGCGATTCTCTCTGGTCCCATCCTACCCCCATCTGGGGTTTGAAATGTTCTTGTTCTGGGGGCATCCTTTGTCTGTATTCCCATCTTTGATGTCCTCCATAACCCCTCTGTGGTCTTCCCCTTGGATGAAAGGTCCTTTGGGGATTCTCTAAAAAACGTGAATAAGAGTCTAGATTTCTGTTAGCCCAGTTCCTGGATTCATGAGATTCTCTGGGGGTCTGTTCTATGTTTGTATTGTCCTGGGTAAGTAAGGGATGATATCTATCCGACAGTGGTAATTCTAGACTAGGTGGGGCCCGATTATTTTTTGTGCCCATAGGGTCCATAATCTCATTCTCCCTTTTTCTTTTTTTAATTAGGGGTTTCCACGGTAGTGTATTATCTTCCTCTGCCCCATCATTACAGAGACTAGCCTAATCTTTAAGGCTGGTGTCACAACTTCTAATGCCCTCCTCTGTGGATTGCCATTTGTACACTTTCCCATTTTTAAAATCTGTCATATCACGTATATATTTTTTATGTTTTTTATTTTTAATCTCTAGGTCTCTCTTAACTAAGAATTTTTCTATATTTTCAATGTTGATCTTAAATGCTTCCAAGTTATTTTGGATATCCAGTTTTGTTTTAAGTTCCTGGATTTTTGTCTCTATTAAGCCTAGTTTCTGTCTTTTTCTACCTATAATGAGTTGCAATAGTTTCTCTTCACGATGGTGAAGAAAAACTGTCTATTCTAAGATGGATTCCTGATCTGTCAAACCGTAATTCGGTGGGGTGTCCCATGTCCCCCCGAAAAATGTATTAGTTGTAGGACTACCATGACTAAAAAGAAAGTTGGTGTTTTTAAATCTAACATTACTAACAAAGAATTTTAAATAGATAGGTGTATTTCATGTTCAAGTAAATGTGTTACCTACTTATTGGAGTGCCCATGTGACCTCCAATACGTGGGTCGCACAAAAAGAGAACTGAAGAACAGGCTCGAAGAGCACATAAATAATATCAAGAAAGGTTTTGATAGACATAGTTTGTCAAAACACTTTAAATATTTTCACAACAAAGATCCCAGGGGATTGAAGGTGACCGGCATTGACAGGATTGAAGACCACTGGAGGGGATCAAACCTGGTAAGAAGTACGTAAATGTATTCATAATATATAGATTAATTAACTTTGGATGTCTTACTATATAATTTTATATGTATATGCAATTTATCTATTCAATTTTTAATATATTCATGGATTTTATCTATCATATCGATATGTGCGGTATTTTAAAGATTTTATACAATTTTTATTGTTTAGGTGCTGTTAACACGGTTTATATAATTATTTATTATTTTGTCTATATATGGATGCGTTTATAACACAGTAGACTTGGGGTTAAATGTGAATAATTTAATATTGAGGTCTGTTCGTGTTAATGTTTAGGTCTGTTTATGTGCGGTCTTCCACACATATGATGCCAATGATTGATTATCTCCTTAGAATATATATAGAGACTGGAGGGTGACCTATGCAGACTTGACATCCCTTGAAACGTCTACATGATGAAACACATCGGGGGCAGTCCTGCAGTTACGTCACACCTTTAGTCTCATTGAGTCTGTTTAGACTGACCGGACGGTCAGTCTAAACAATACAAGAATGCTGAGAGAGTACAGCAGCTTTGTCCAATCACATAACAAGATACAGTACTGTTTAGTCCAAGGGTAGGCACCTCTGCACTCCAGTAGTTGTGAAACTATCAAGTCCCATAAGGTGTGGCAAGACTGACAGCCGCAGACATGACTCCCAAAACGAATGCCATAGACATGACTCCCAAGATGGGATTTGTAGTTTCCCCACAGCTGGAATGTTGAGGTTGCTTACTCCTTGTTTAGTCTAATCAGATGGTAGAACACACCATTATTCTTAGCATTAGCTGGACATAGATACTAGAGAGGAGCCTGAAAGTTCAGAATGCCTGAAGACTTTTCCTTAAAGCAGAAAATGTACACTTATCCAGCCCGCCTAGCCCATCTCATCTAAAGTATCTGACCCTCCCTGCCCGAAATGAATACTGCTAACTGCGCACTGCTGCGCTGTTTACATTATGGCTTAAATCTTGCTGTTCAGAGTTTTTCCTATATTTCCATGGGACCTTCCCCTGAGTTTCTCTAGCCTTGGGAGAAAGCTCTATAGAAGTTTATAAGGATCCACCACACAGGTAAGGAGGAGGCAAGTGGTTTGTTAGCAAACCGGTCACTGGTGAGTTGTCACCAATGGCAGGATTGCTCATATGGCATGACCCTTACTGGCATTGTGAACGCAATTAAATATGGTGCTCCTCCTCTAAAAAACACAGTATAAAAAGCAAATACATATGTATTATAGGTACATTATAAATATGTTCTAATTTTGTTTTTAGAGAAGAAAAAGTTATAAGAAACAATTTTAGCTAGTTGCAGAAAAATAAACGTACCAGATGCGCTAACCTGTTCCTATCTGTCATGCTATCAATATGATTCTGCAGAGGCTCGTACAAAACTCATAAACAACTGTAAGTTCCCCAGCAACATGCATAAAACGTTTATGATTTTATGATTGTTGACAATGTTTATCCTGACTGGAGTTCTCTTTCATATTTCAGGACCTTCTAACCTGGAGTATATGAATTCCCACAGTGAGGATTCTTTGATGTCAGTAAACTACCTCTGGCGTGGCTTTAATACCATCATAGCTTTGGATGTAAATGAAATGAGTTATATTTGTGTGTATTTCTTTTGCTGAGCTTGCGTTTACCAAGAGAAGTAAATGTTTGAAAAGTCTATGAAATACATGCTGTATTGGCAATAATACACATCTTCCTATTGTAACTTTCTACAGCCAGGAACCATTGCTCTAACATAGTTTAAAACTTACTTTTAATGGAATTTGTACACAAGCAATAACTTGAAATCCCTGGGGCAATGCTGTGATTATTACCACTATTCAACATTGGTACTGTAATTAAAAAAAAACAGTGGGAGGCGAAGATGCTCTAATAATGTATGTGGTCCCTCCAATTAGTAGCATTTATACATAAAACAGTAACCTCAAGGTTACTGCTCCCAAAAAGATGTGCTTCTAATATACAAAATATATGTGTCTTTTTTGTACAAGAACAGGATATTTAAAATTACTGTTACAATAATCAAGGAAACAAATATAATTACTTTTGATTCAATGCATTTATTTCATAATTTTCTCTTGGTGAGCCCTTATATGGGAAAGTGATGAAGGGATCTTATTGGTTTACAGAGTGGCAGGTTTCCACACGGGGATATGAATTACCAGAAAATAATTTTCCTATTAGGAGCTGTGTTAATTAAATTGGGCTCAACATGATATGCCCCAGAGATGTAGGGAAAGCTGCTATCAGTAAAGGGCACTTGGTATTTGCTTTGTATTGTAAACAAGTGAATAGTTTACCAGTCACCGCTGGGCACTTTGCCATTTTCTATACTTTGCTACAAAACCACATGGGCTCCGTTAGTAAACATTACCATGAGCTCCTTATTTAACACTGTGTGCAAATGAGCATCACAATGAAAATCATAATGGCTGGGCAACAATCATTTGGAAGGAGCCCATATAAACTGTTTTCAAAAATGCACATTGGTAGTATTTTCTATCAAAGAGAGAGCTACCACTGTTTAATTCATAGCTAACTGAATTTGGAACAGTTCAGTGCTTTTTCTGGTCAATTTAGGGGGTTGTCCACATAGCTAGCCAAAGGTTCAGCCGTAGCTTTGGCTGATCCTTCGGCTAAATTCGGCTGCCAGAGCCCTTCAGTTCAGTAGAACAGAAGGGCTGCTGTATGGGCTATTCACTATTTGCAGGATAAAAAGCGGTAGAAATGGCAAGCGCACAACAGATGTAAATTTGATAAAAAACAGGTTTGGGTGAGCGAGCTACTTGATCAGGGAGAGGGACACTGTGGATAATTATAGGAAAACAAAAAAAGAAGCGCTACAACCCTGGGATTCTTATTGTTTAACAGTTTGGAATCTTTGAATAAAACTAAATGTATACTCACTTTTGGACGGACGGGGTGGTATCTTGCCGTTAGAGAGTGAAGGCTGTTTGTCGGCATGGATCGCAAGGCGGCATCTGTGGCTGCTCTGTGTTAATGTGAGCACCGGGCTTCACGGCTCCTGTCGGGTCCCTTGATGTTTGAGGGGTGATGAGTGTGGCTGGAGTGCCCGTTGGAGCAAAGTGAACTGTGCGTATAAATGTGACACTCTCCGTCAGGTGCAATGAGAGCTCAGTTGGCCAGGCTGCCACTCGTCGGCTGCACGGGAGCACAAATGCCGCTATATGGCGATATGGTAATGTGGTGGTTATGAAAAAGGTTCAGGAGCAGGCACCAGGTTGGAGGACCCTGTGCCCGTAGGGTGGATGGTTTGGCTATGCGTTTCGAGGCTCTGTGCCTCTTTGTCCAACCAGAAATAATTCCCTAAAGCGGGCGGGAAATGCAGCGGTTTTAAAAAATGACAGGTGGGCGTGGTTTTCGATCGTGGGCAGCTACCATTGGTCAGTCTTGCCTGGAGGGTTGCGCTTGGCTGCTGATGGACGGCTTTGAAGCCGCTAGTGTAAAGAACGTCTTGTGTGTGTGTGTATGGTTGAAATTGTTTAATAAAAGCATATGTTACGTGGAAAAAGGATAATAACATCTAATCATTAGGATAAAAAATATATTAAAAGAAGCAGCATACTATAACATCGTCTTAGACAAGTAGATCATCACCCCTGAAACATCAAGGGACCCGACAGGAGCCGTGAAGCCCGGTGCTCACATTAACACAGAGCAGCCACAGATGCCGCCTTGTGATCCATGCCGACAAACAGCCTTCACTCTTTAACGGCAAGATATCACCCCGTTCGTCCAAAAGTGAGTCTACATTTAGTTTTATTCAAAGATTCCAAACTGTTAAACAATAAGAATCCCAGGGTTGTAGCGCTTCTTTCTTTGTTTTCCTATTCACTATTTGCAAATACTACACATTACAAAGGAACCTTCTGCACACTTACAGGTGAAACTCGAATAATTAGAATATCGTGCAAAAGTAATTGCAGTAAGTGCTGCAAAAGGGGCCCAAACCAAGTACTGAGTACATATGCATGCTTGTACTTTTCAGAGGTCCGATATTGTTCTATGTACAATACTTGTTTTATTGATTGCATGTAATAATCTACTTTTTTGAGGTTGTGGATTTGGGGTTCTTGGGGTTTTCATGAGCTGTAAGCCATAATCATCACAATTATGACAAATCACGGCTTGAATTATCTTGCTTTGCATGTAATGAGTCTATCTCATATATTAGTTTCACCTTTTAAGTTGCATTAGTGAAATAAATAAACTTTGCACGATATTCTAATTATTCGAGTTTCACCTGTATGTATAAAGTAAACTCCATCAGTCACATTAAACATTTAAAAGTAAAAAGTCTTTCTTAAGAGCTGGCACCACAAGGTGACAGCTATTCGTTTATAAACCAGGAAAAGTTCCTCAATGCAACTCCTTGCAACTCAGTGGTCAATACAGCAATTAACCACTTAGTGGTTGATAGGCTTTTCTATGATTGGCTGGGGGAGATAAATATTCAAAACTCAAAAACTCTCTTGAGATCTAGGTGGCTGCCTGTGAGACAGAGGGGTTGTACAGTATATAGGGCCTGCTGGCTTGTTTCTGCGCACCTGCTGAAGTGGCAGATAGGGACAGAGAGCCATTCGTGACGGTGAGGTAGGCCTAGAGGTAGGGGCAGGTTTAGAGATCCTGGACACCTTTGAAGTCAGACTGGCATATTGGGACTTGACACTAATAGCATTCCTAATGTTCTTGTCTGGTGCAGTTCTGCGCATCGCACTGGCTAGTACAGTACCATTTTAGGGGAGTTACCTCACCTTACATACTTAAGGTAGCATGCCTTTGGAGGAAGTATAACACAAGTAGTGTCGCTGTCCCCTTAAATTTGCTGCCACATGATTAGCAAAAACCTCATATTTAATATTCTATTAACAACTGACACTATTACAGCTTAGCCTTTTTCTGTGTATGGCATTATTATGTAGTCATTATTTAGTATGAATTTGCATATAGATCTGTGCTATAGCAGGGGACTCTTACAAGACACTTCTGAGATTGGATTTTAGTACCTCTATATTTCTTTCATAGCTATATGATGTAGTCCTTCTTTTTGCTAGCTCACACCAGCATTAGCAAACAATGTTCCAGAGAGGTAGCTAGGTTTTACAAGAAATCATGAAAATTGGTATTACCAAGTTGGATTGAACTTGCATAGTTTAGTTGAACATGGTTATTTTTAAATGGAAAGTAGGAAAGCTGTGATAACTATGTTCAATACGGACAAAATGTGAATGATGGCATTAGGTGTAGGACATGCGTTCAAATCAGATATTTCTAACAGACACACCTTTAATTTTTGATTACATTTTTTAATTTCTGATTTATTTTATTATCCTTTATATGGCTCATTGCCTATACTGGTGAAATCATTATATTAAAAAGACTAACTTGCTGAAACATGTTAGTAAAATGTTTTGATAAAGTAAATTGCGTGCTAAATTGAATTTACTATGTAAAATATTCAGTTCAAGACAAGAATATGCAATACAATTTTAAAAAATGGCAGAAGCTTATGTGTATGGTTTAAATAATCTAAAATCCAGTACCGAGAAAGATACATACACCACCAGTGCTGTGAAAATGCAAGTGCCTGGCTGTCTCTTTCAAACTGTCTCAGTCAGTGACACAAAACATGCAAGTGAAGTCAGAACAGTTAATCTGCATAATTACATTGTGCTAGTGACCCAAAATGATTAAAGTCACTGGATTGACTTGAGAGACAGGCAACACACTTTATTTGAAGAATAGATCAGTAATTGTAGCCTACATATTTTTTCTGTATAAGTTTCCTTTAAAGCAGGGATGTCACACTCAAAGCAGTTGCACCTCCATCTGTGGGCTGCACTTTGACAAATATAAATGATCATTTTAAAATCACAAACATTGTGATCACTCAAATCCACTGAGCAGCATCACCTTCTTTAGCTAAAATTCACTGCACCACACCTTGTTTAGTTTAAAGCTCGAATTCAAAAGTCGAGTCTGTAAAAGAAGAGAATAGATTTAACACTGCAGTGTGATTAACTGCTCTTCCTGCTGCATGCTGTGGTTCTTCCCTCTGGCTCATATGTCACTGCAGGAAACATGAGGATTGTAAGTGCTTGGGCAACATTTTAAAGAAATACTTTGCAGGGCAATGTCTATTTCTTTCATCTGGATTCATTATTGAAAAAAGATTTAGAGTTTAATATTACTTTAAGAAAAGCATAGCTTTGTGACACAGCAAAATTCAAAACGAGTAACTGGGTTAAAGGGGGCTTTCCCTAATATTCCAACAAGCTATTGACACTGTGAAAATAATTTATAGGCCTGCTCACCTCCTTCAGGAACATACCTTAACAATCAGCACAGCACTGTAAGTCCACTTTCACTGAAAGAGAGTCAGGCAATCAAAGGCAGGGGGTGGGTCCACTAAAAAATCCAGGAAACTCATATAACATTCATTCACGGGCCACAGGGAAGGTTTCACAAACCTTTCTCAAAGTATGATTAAACTCTCATAAAAAAAAGACAAAAAACAGTGGATTCAGTTAATCTCATTTTTCTAAATGCAGTTAATGAATTAGGACATGTAAAAACATAGCCTGTACAAAACATTCAACCCATAAAAGCAACCAAAGTGTTAAAACCACTCCCCCTTCATCAGGACTCAACATAGGATAACATTTGTATGGAATCTTGGAGATTACAGATTATAGATACAGATCTATATTAAACTAGTATTAAACTTTCCTCATGGAGAACCAATGTAACAGCTGCTGAGTGGCATGTGGTCACTGTTTTCTTGGAATCCATCCCAGTTTTATCCCATATTGAGTCCTGATAAAGGGGGAGTGGTTTTGTCCCAAACATATGACTTATTACCAACAAATAAATGTATCTTGTACTCTTTCATCTGTTTTGGTCTGGAGCTTCTTTCTGTAATTATATGGTATGAAAAAAACACCTTCACAGAGCTGAAATGGTAATGCTTAGATTACACACAAATTATTGAATTATTATTAAATATGAATTATTATTATTATTGAATTATTCAGGGAAGTGGCTCATTCCATTTCTTCCCTTTCACCCTGTTCTGTATGGCTCCAGAATTTCCATTAGGCCTCGTTTACACGGCCCACTCAGTCCATACACCTCAAGGAATCAGCACTTAGGCTGTGCTGGTAATCACAGGTGTTTATAATTAGGGATGGGCTCCATGTAAATAGGAATGTGCTCAATGACTTTGCCCAATCATGGCTCACCTGTCACATGCCATACTACTGTAAACAGTTGGGCAGAGCTAGCTGTCACCGCTAGCTTCACCCAATTGTTTATATGTTGTAGGCATCTGTCAAAATGCCATTCTACGGCGGATGTTCGTCGGGAGCGGACTGGACGGCAATCGTCGTTTTTTTAAAATTATGGTTTCTTTTTTTTTATTGTTTTATTTTTTATTTTGTTGAGTCTTCGTAGTCGTGGACAACGCTGGACGTCGTGATTGACCCTGGATTACATTGGTGGGTCCATTTTTTTTTTTTTTTAAATAAAAGACTTGTCACAAACTTGTCTTTTCAAAATAGGCACTTCCCAAAGTACTCCCCCAGGTGAATAGAGGCCTCACCCCAAACTAGTCAATTATCTATACATTTACAATTTAGGTTGTGCACTTGTCTTTTGTATTTTTTCAAAAGTCTGGCCTCTTTTTTACAAATTGTTTGAATCCTTTATTGAATGGGTAAGAGTATAAGTACCCCTTACTCATTCACAAAGGGGAATAAGCCCCCTGCCCACACCCCACAACCAACGCTCCAGGGCTTGTGGGGAAGAGGCCCTTGTTCCCATCGGCACATGGACAAGGTGCTTTTTCAGGGCGACCCAGTGCTGAGGGCATGTGGCCTGGTATTGGAGGGATGAGGGGGGCGCTCGCTCCTCCCCCCTTTCCTGCCCTGCCAGGCTTGTGCTCGGATAAAGGGTCTGGTATGGAATTTTAGGGGGGACCCTACATTCCCCCCCATTTTTGGTGGTGGGGTACCTTCTTACCAGACCTTGGAGTGGGAACCCCACACACTTTTTTTGTTTTTTTTTACATGGGGTCCCTCCTAAAATTTCTACCAAACCTAACTGGTATTGTTTGGGGAGGGAATCCGCACGCTTTTTTTTTTCTTTTTAAATGTCATTTTTTTCTTTACAAATGCCATTTTTGCTACAGCAGGTTCTATACATTGTACAGATGTTCCACTTTACAGGCCGTTTAAGGGGACCCCCCCAGGCACGGTATTTAACAGAATTTTTCATTTTTATTGTTTCACTTAAAGTAATGTTAAAATCATTGCTCCTTAAAAAACTGTATTTTTTAAAAGTTTTTTTTATTGATTAATTTTCCTCAGGGCAGTACCCAAATCCCCATATACTTTATGGCCAATAAATTGCATATAAGCCTTCAAAATGGGGTCAATTGATTTTCAAAGGTTTACCCCCATAGACCTGAGTTCCAGTTCGAAATCAAACTTTTTTCCATGTTCTAAAGTTCGAATTCGAAAAGAACAGGGGGGTGTTCGGCCCATCTCTATTTGTAATCAGTCACAGCCAGGAAGCCTCTAGAAATCAATGACAGAAACCGTGACTCTCTGTGGCTGTTCAAATGTATCCGCACATTGAGCAGCTACAGGTTTGTGCAGCTAGGCACAGATGAGCAGCTCTGGTCTCAAACTGTCTGTGAACACATCTGTGCATTCGAACCTAGCCACATATAACCACTAGGTTTCATGTAAACTGTGGTGGATATCTCCTGTCAGCCTATCATTGATTTGTACAGGCTTCCTGTTCGCAAACACCCTTGATCCCTGCAGCAAGTTTACACTGACTCTTTTAAGATGTTTGGCCAGTATTGCTGGCCTATTGCTCCTTGAATGTCCTGCCTTGGGTGTCAGCCCACAGAAATATATAAATTTTGGTAGATGCTGCACCTAACAGTCTCTTGGGGACTCTATTGATGAAAATTCTGCTCTTATGTTTTTAGGCCTGCACAACTGCTGTGACCATTGTGAAGCAGTCTTACTCTCTATACGGAATTATTTATTTTATTTCCTAGAGAATGTACTACAAGGTGTTGGAACACAAAAAGGTAAGTGGGATCACTCCAAGATAGAGAGCTGGAAACCATGATGGTGATATCTTTCTGTGTATCCAAGCTATATAAGAAGCCAGGGCGGTCTCACTCCACCAAGATCCACCTATAACTACAATATCACTTCATGGAGGACTAGTAATTTAAGGCCCTATTCACACCAGATCCATGAGCATCCGTTATGCAATGACATCTGAAACTGAATGGGTGTGAATGGAGCAGTCCATGCCAGCCCGTTGTTTTGAGTTGCACTGCCCTCTACTGAAAAAAAGTAGAGCGGACTCTACTTTTTTTCAGCGCAATGCAACTGACTGGTATGAACTGCAAACGCGTGCCAACAGAAGGTAAAACAATACCTTATATAGCTTAGTGTAAAAATCAAACAACCCCCCCCCCCCAAAAAAAATGCAACATAACACAATGCAACAGATGTCATTGGAGTATGTGATCACAAGTAAATGGACCTCTGTTGACTCACATTTTTGGCTCTGAGTTTGGTGGGAATGCAGCCTGGAGGTTTATTTGCAAATTGATTTATTTCCTTTTTCCCCAGTTCTTTATTTTACTTGTCCTGGCTGCTGTGGACAGTTATATATGTACTGTACACAGACATAATAGCTGCTGGAATTACTGTAAATTGATTGTACCTGCCAGTCACGCAGAGTCTATAACAGATTTCCTCAACCAGTGGTATGTATACCCCCAGTGATGTACTTCTGTTTGTCAAATTAAACCCAGAATGCTAGTTTGTTGCTTTAGTAAATAATACTAAATCTCATACAAACACATTTGATTAGCTGTTTTAGCCATTTAAAAGCATGATTTATATTTATAGTGTACCGGTAATATCCGGGACACACCAAGGGGGGGGTGTGCATGGGAGTAAAATGCTGCTGTTATAATGTGGTACAAAATATACTAATGTCAGGGAACAAAGGTATATAGATAACATAAACCTCAGGAAAGAGCCAGTTAATGTGAGGAATGTTTTTTCCATTATTCCTGTTCATATGATAAACAAATCAGAGTACCTTTGAAGTATGTTATTTGAAAAAATAAGCTATATAAGAAGTAAACCACATGCTTACAGCTTGCACTTAAATAAAATGTATTAGCATAGTCTTTTTTGTTACATTTTTATTTTACACACAATATGTAGCTTACAAATTCCAAAGCAGTGGTTCCTCAATGTATAAAAAGTCATGACAATCAAGTGCCCACCTAGGGGTTCAGCAAAGATATACTTGAACAGTCTACCTACAAGTCATTAGGCTGACAAGTTAAAACACAGGAGGTCAATTTAAAAGATTACGGTCAGATAAACAACTGCAGTGGAGCATGTGAGAATGTTGAATAACTATTCGTCAGTCATATGTAATACTAAACATGTAACGCAGAAGTAAAGTTTGTGCCTTAAAGTGATAATAAATTCAGGACTAAAATCTTAAAAATGCATTCAAGTACTTTAACTATTAACAATACTGTACCTTATTTGTGCATCACTCGGCTGAATATATGCAATGCAAATGACTGAAGATTCAGCCTTGCACTCCCCCTTCACTTTTCGCCCGGGGCCCGCGCCCCTGCTGCCCCCCTGGTTGTTACGCCACTGCACGGTCACCAGTTTTTGCAGTTAGACAATACTATATTTCTGCATTGCAAGTATTTTACTTAAAGTGACAATAAACTCAGGTGTTAAATCTTAAAAATGCATTCAAGTACCTTAACTATTAGCAACAATGTATCCTATTTGTGAATCATTCAGCTGTAGATCCCCCATTCATCTCTGCATTTATGCTGACACTGTCCTTCCTGTTGGAGGGTGGCTACTTTTGTTTTCCCATGGTCCCTGTGTGTGTTGCAGTGGAGTCACCGCTCCAAGCTCACTCCCGTGATGAACTACAATCTCAATACAAGTTAGTAAACTAAATGTGAGATTGCAGTCCATCATGGGAGGGAACTTGGGGTGGTGGCTACTTTACAACACACATAGGGACCATGGGGAACAAAATAAGTCACCCTCTAGAAGGAAGGACAGTGTCAGCACAAATTCAGAGATGATTTGAGGATATAAAGCCGAGTAATACACAAATAAGGTACAGCTTTCCAAATAGTTAAGGTACTAAAATGCATTTTTAAGATTTAACATCTGAGTTTAGTCTTACTTTAAAGTATACTGTATGTAAACCCAAGAAGAAAATGCTTTTGCTACCATAAAGGACAGCCCCAGCCCACTGAAAAATGTAAACAAACTAGTTTCGGGACCCCAGCTTTAAAGTAAACTTTGGGTCCAGTTTAGGTGTGCCTTGAATAAAAACCTTTTGGGAGTACTGGTTGCATTTGTGAACATTCTGTTACCTGTCATATGCATGTTTTAAGCAAGCTTCAATAACTGCCAAAGTTTCCTAATGCCTGACAAGCCAGCAGTTGAAACCCGTTCCACCACTGAAATCACTTCAACCAGCTAAGTACAAGGTTCAAAACCATATATGTTTTACCTGCAAAACTGTAATTTTGGCTACGTATTCTTTTGATATATACCCATCTTGTAGTCAGGACACTAGTGATACACATACCTCTGCTAGTATTGCATGAATATGCCTCTGTTCGATTTGCAGGCAGTTTGGCCAAACAAGTGAAAATGTTTGGGATTCAGAAGTCATTGAATCCAAACAAAGTAGCTGTTTTGGTAACAAAATATTAGAGCATCATCCCTTAAGTATATATGCGTATATTTTTGTTCAGTTAGCCCATGGTACCATATTTGGACAACAGCACTGACAATCCTGAAAGTTCAGGAAGAAGGCCCTTTCAGGGGTCTTCCCCTCTTCCCCTGAAGTTAGCCAGGCCTCAGAGAAGGGCATTAGACTCTTGGAGGAGTCTTGCTAAAAAGATATTCAGGCCACAGGCAGAAGATGAAAGCCCTTGGAGGAGTTCTATGCCAGGATTTGGATAGGTTGACATTTAGATTGGTGGCCAGCCCAGAACTTAATTTATTAATCAAAATCAATGGCATAAGTAGAGCTCAACGAGTCCCATAGCAAATGTTTTTTTGGGGACCACCTTGCAAAACAGAAAAAAACACCATTCAACAACACATCCATTTTCTATCTATCTATCTATCTATCTATCTATCTATCTATCTATCTATCTATCTATCTATCTATCTATCTATCTATCTATCTATTCCATACTAAAAAAGAATATATATTTTTTTAAAGTAGATATAGAGTAGAGATGTAAAATTGCAATAGGCCTCGTTCTCAAGGCCGCAAAGAACCGGTGTTTGCTTTGCATTAGGAAAGCTACAAAGCAAATGCTTGTTCTTTGCATGAATAATAATTTATATAGTACCTACCATGTTTGTCTCTATCTGCATTGCTTCATCCTAAATTTTTATCTTGCCTGCCACATTTTGCAGGCATTGCAATTTGCAAAGCTTGCAAAACTGCTCAATTCACCCCAATGGAACTAAACTACAAACACGTTCTAAATGCTCCTTAAATGTTTGGTCTATGTTTGGGGAGCACTACAGCAAAGCTCTTTCCTTGATTCCCAGCTCCAAAAAATTAGGTTCTGAGAGCTTTGGAAGAGCTTGCTAACACCAAAATGCATCTAAAACATTCCAGACACAAAAAAAGCTGTAGGCATTTCAGAGGCAAAGTTATTGTTAGCTTATCATATAATGTTTAGGTGTGTTTACTACAATAATTTAATCATGCATTTAATCATGGTAAAATCCTGTTATTACTTCAACTTCTGGATACAACTTGGTATCAAAAGTAAACAGCATTCAGAAAGGTAAGTAAAAAATGTATGCTACTTTAATAAATCTGCCCCAGAGACTGTAGACTAAAAAAATACAAGTGCTTAGAATTTTGTTTGATGAAAGAATACTAAAGTGTGTGTCTCATTGCTTGAAAGCTCTGGAAATTGATAAATATTTTTCATTAAATGTTGTGTGTAAGTATGGGGTTTATTTGTTACACCTACGATAAATAAGACCCTTTGTTCACACAAAAAGTTTTATGGCTAATGCAGCGGTTTTAGTGTTTAGTCCATTGATTAGAAGCTTTCAAGGGCTTTTAGGAAGCTTATTACATTATGTACCTTTTACAACAGCAAATATTTACCTGCTACTCCTAGACAGCATCAACTTAACCCAAGCACATCTTAAATTGTATAATTTTATTTCCAGTTTCTCTTAAATGTTAAAAAGGGTTTTCTAAAAAAAACAAAAACATTATGTAGTTTCATTTTTATATTTTGTATTTTACTATTTGCAGAAACCTCAAAATTTAATTCTAGCTTAAATTTAGAAGAGGTTCTTTTTGAACCTGTCATATATACCACTGTGGTTATTGTTTTTTCTGATGGAGAAGCACTGTTTATAACAGTTTGTTTCCCTTTTGTGCCCATGTAATTGAAACCTAGATGCCAAGGCCAACTATAGCTGCATCAGTATGGGTTGGTTAACTTGACAATAACGCTATGAGTAATTGTTAGGGAATACAATGATACCAGTATTGGTATCGGTGCCGATACACCCTTGACCCCAGCAAGGTCCCAACAGCCTTCCTGTGAACTGTAGTGCCTCTTTACAGTGCCGGACGAAAATCTCCTCCTCCACGTCACCCTCACCTACCAAGCCCGACCGGGACCTCGGGTGAGACTGCACAGCCCAGCATTAACCATACACAGCCCAGCATAGAGCCGCACAGCCCACCATTAACCCCGCACAGCCCACCATCGACCCCGCACAGCCCACCATCGACCCCGCATAGCCCATCTGTGAGTCCGCATACCCACCATAGACTCTGCATAGCCCACCTGAGAGTCCGCACATCCAACCATAGACCCTGCATAGGCCACCTGAGACTCCACACAGCCCACTATAGAACGTGCATTGCCACCCGAGAGCCCACACAGCCCACCATAGACCCCACATAGCCCACCTGAGAGTCTGCACAGCCCACCATAGACCTCACATAGCCCACTTGAGAGTCCCCACAGCCCACCAAGGAATCTGCACAGCCACCTTAGAGTTTGCACAATCCACCCTAGACCCCGCATAATCCACCTGAGAGTCCACACAGCCCACCATAGAACCTGCACAGCCCTCTATAGCCCACCATAGACTCCACACAGCCTCCCGAGACCCTGCACAGCCCTCTAAGACCCTGTACAGCCCTCCTGAGAACCACACAGCCACCTGGAAACCGCTGCAGGTGACATCAGGCCGTCACCCAAGAGCAGCACTGAGTATGTAGCTTCCTATTCTTTTGCATTGATGTATGATATAAAATAATACAGTCCCAGTC
>NW_017307170.1:665540-693343 GCF_000935625.1 Nanorana parkeri | reverse complement strand
GGCTCCAACCTAGCATTTTTTATTATAGAATAATATGTATAGTAGAGTTTGCCCGATCCTGGGCCCTGTTCTATTGGTACCTTCCTCAGGACGTTCGTGCAGGAAGGTTTTTTAGGGGGCGGAGCTTTCTTTACCGGGCAGAAGCACCAAAGATCTTGGCTGGAGCAGAGCAGCACATCTGATGCCTGGAGGGAAAAGTAAGAGTTTTGCAGACAGAGGCCCCCGTGGATTGGTGGGGGTTTGTGATAGAGACTGGGGGGGGAGAGAAAGAGTGAGACAGATCAACCGACGTTGTGAGCCTGTCAATGTCGGTTGATCTGTCTCTCTCACTCTCCCCTCCCTCCCTTCTCTCAGGAATCGATCGGTCTGTATTTCTCACTACCCCCTCCTTTCAGTGAGAGGGGGGGTGTGGGGGGGAATGAGAGAGAGGAGAAATTCTCCGTATGATGATATATCACTGTTGTTGGGCTGAATTGAAGGCAAGAGAAACTTCAGAGAAAAATGCTGCATGATGCAGTGGGGCCAGGAGATCCACCATTGCACACCATGCCCTGTGCTGTCCTTCCTCTCATCTTTTCTTGCCAATATATAATAGAGAAAAGACAAAACCCATGAGATCAAATCTTTAACACCAACCTGTACTTTGCCCAGTTAGGTCCGTGACTAGACACTTTTGGTGGCCGGAGATCCGTACTGACATTTCCAATTTTGTAGCTTCGTGTCAGGTTTGTGCTCAGTCCAAAACCCCCGCCACCTTCCTGTGGGATTGTTGCAGCCCATCCCGAATGGTGAGCGCCCTGGACACCATGGATCTTATTGTAGAATCCATGGATTTTATTGTAGACTTGCCTTACTTAAGGCCACACAACTATCCTCATTGTGGTAGATAGATTTTTGAAGATGATTCATTGTGTTCCATTAAAAAAACTTCCTTCTGCCCATGACCTTGCCATCATTTTTACTAGGGAGGTCTTCCGCTTGCATTGGGTACCTCAGGTCATTGTCTCCGATAGGGGAAGCCAGTTTGTCTCTTAGTTTTGGCGTGCCTTCTGAATCAGTTAGGGATTCAGCTTTTCTTCTCCTCGGCTTACCATCCCCAGTCCAACGGTGCTGCAGAGCGGGCAAACCATGCCTTGAAACAATTCCTAAGGTGTTACATCTTGGACCATCATGACAACTGGTCAAACCTGTTACCGTGGGCAGAGTTCGCTCATAATAGCCACATCATCACCTCCACTCACCTTTCACCCTTCCTGGGGAACTTTGGGTTTCAGCCTGCAGTGTTACATGATTCATTCCAATCCCAAAGGTTACCGGCTTTGGAGGACCATCTTCAAGAGCTCCGTTCCACATGGGCATAGGTTCAGGATTGTCTTTGACATGCAGCTCAAGACCAGAAGCTCCAGGCTGATCGTAGACGTATGCCTGCTCCATCCTACCAGGTCGGGGAGAGGGTTTGGCTATCCTCTCGCAATTTGCACCTCTGGGTTACCACCAACAAGCTGGCTCCCCTTTATGTTGGACCATATTGTATCCTTCGCGAGATCAATCCAGTAGCCTATGCTCTAGACCTCCCTAGGTCTATGAGCATTCCCAATGTTTTTCATGTCTCATTCCTTAAGCCACTGATCTATAATTGCTTCAATTTTTCTGATGACCATCCTAGACCCATCATAGTCAATAACCATGAGGAGTATGTTATTCACAGTATGATTGATTCCCGTGTGTCCAGGGCTGTTTGCAGTATTTGGTTCATTGGGAAGGCTATGGCCCTGAGGAATGCTCTTGGGTGGCATCTGAGGATGTTCATGCCCCTACTCTGTTGCGCTGCTTCCATGCTCATTCCATGCTCATGCACCCTCTCAACCAGGTCCCTCTCCGCAGGAAGGGAGTCATTGAGGGGTGGGTACTGTCAGGGTTCCACCCTAACTTAACTGGTTTGCAGCATTCTGTCTTGGCTGCCATTTTACCCACCTGTGATTCCTCCTTTGCCTGAGCAGATTCTGTAAGGTTACTCACTACTCCCAGGCTTCCTCTTATGGCCAAACAGGAGAGCATCATCTGAGAGAGACAGATGGGAGTTTCCTGTCTCTGAGTGATGATGTCACCCCACTCACTATATAAACCACTCAGTCCAGTCTGGCCTTGCCCTTCTGTGGTCTTACCTGCTTGTGCATTCCTGCTGCTCTGAGTATTCTGATTCTGTGTATGACCCGTATGACACGCTGATCTCTGTGATCCTGACCTGGCTTGTACGACTACCCACTCCTGACTCCTGACCTTGGCTTGTTCCTATTTATGATTTTTGCTTGCTCCTGTGGACACTTTTCTTTTTTTTTTGTAAATTCTTTATTTATACAACAACACATCTGTGATTTCAATCAGACATATAAGAGTATGAAGATAACTTGTGATACATAGAATTAACAGAATTAACAGAATAGTAACTGTCGAGGCCACTGTCGAGGGTGGAAAAGGCCAACCGGGACCACCCTGATATATCCGCTGTAATCTTCTGCAACAATGGCAAAAAAATTGAGAGAATAAATATCATTCAGGTTCTGTGAGAGCTGGATTCCCAGGTACTTCAGAGAGGATGTAGGTGACGGGTACTCCACGTAAGTGCCCCCATGCGTGGCAAAGGAAAGACATGTGAATAGACTATATAAGCATTGAGGCACAGGGGAGATGGAGGGGAGCGCGGAATGTCCACGGGAGGGCCACCACACGGCAGAGAGTTCAGCCGTCTGGGTAGCAGACCCACCAGGAAGGCCCCGCAGATCCCCCCCCATGACATCCCAAGCAACGTCAGTGTAAGAACCTGCATGCGACTCCCGCTTGGCTGCATAATCACAGCACCCAGCGCAAGTCAACATTAGTCAGGCTGCTAATCAACAATAAGCAGTAACATGAACATGTGAAATGTCCGGTAACTAAGGAAAAACTATAATAAACCAGTTAAACGAGGAACAGTTATAACAGGGTCACACATGATACACCTGGGTGGTCCCCATCTTGAACAGAATAGGAGCGGAATGGTCTCCCAATCAGTGTCTGTACAACGACCGATGAGTAAGTTCCCTGGGGGCATTCCAAGTCCTGATGCCGATTCTGCCATGCGAAGGTGTCTTGAGTGACCAAACGGCAAATCTTGAAACGGAGGAAGGAGTTGCGAAAGCCTATCAGGTTTCGGCAGAAGAAGGAAGAGCCACATCCCTCCGTGCCCGGACCGGGATGGGTTGCGATGATCGGGATCTGGAGCGTGACAGACGCTGGGGCCGAGGTAGAGGCCGGGCCGCATACGAGAGGTGGTAGTGAGCCTAGAGTCCAGAGAGGAACATGCAGATTTGACTTCCCCTATCTCTGTGGCGAGGCCCCGGACCTCCCGTTTAACCTCGTGCATGTCCCTGCGCAGGGCCGTCTCAACCCGGGTCACCAGGGCTTCGAAGTCCCGTTTAGTGGGCAGATATTTCAAGAGGGCCCTCAATCCCTCAGGCACGTCAGGCGGGAGGTCGTTGCCCGAGTCCCGGTCTGCATCCCGGTCTAGGTCAAAGAGGTCGGTGGAATCTGCCGGCGAGGCGCTGCGAGCTGGGGAATCCCGCCTACGAGACCTGTGGGGGGACACAGGAGCAGAGGCCGTCAGCGCCATCTTGGCACCGCTGCGGGTCGTAGAAGCCGAGGCCCGGGGAGCAAAGAAATGCTGGATGGGATCGTCTTGGGTCAGTCGCTTGTTACCTCCATCCTTCCCCCGTTTAGACATGCTGATCGTGGGGTTCGTACTGGTTTAAAAGTCTTTGAAATAGTGCAAAACGTGAGCGGGTGTCTCGGAGCTCTCTCAGTGTGCTCCTCACGCCTCCATGTCCAGGACACGCCCCCGTGGACACTTTTCTTAATAAAATATTTTTAACTAGCACCTTATCCTTGTCTGGTTTTCAATGTGCTCTGACAACATCCTAAGAATATGAAATGAATAATTCAAACAACTTATGTATTTATGGTTTTAAAGCCTACTTTGTGTGTATGGCTTTCAATTTTGATTAGGCAGTTTGATTAGGCAGTACGCTAAAAAAGAAAAGGCAGGTTTTGTCTTGAAATAAAAATTAAAGTGTGTTGCCTGAGAGACAATAGCCACACATATTGTATAGTGCCTGTCACACCCCTGCCTGGAATCGATCCTGGGAGCTTTTGGTCTCTGGGTTGTTTCCTTGCTTGTGGAGCCACTGGAGGGTTCTGATTTTGTGCTGAACTTTTCCTATCCACCTACATTGTACGGGGCTCTGACCCCACCTACTGGTCAGCTGCAGGAAATTACCTAATCTGTCACCTATAAATACTGTCCTCCCCTTCCTGTCTTTCCCTAGTATAGGATTTCCTGTGTGTATCCTGGGTGTTATGGTCTGTGCTATATTGGATTCCTGGTTTATGATCTTCTGATTGTCCCCACCTGCCTTTGGATTACCCTTTTATACTGTGCTTATGTTTGTTGCTGACCTGGCTTGGACTTTGACACTGCTTCTTCTAGACTACCCTATGGACCGGTTGCCTTCGGTATGTTGCTGACCCGGCATGGATTCTTACATAGTTACATAGTATTTGAGGTTGAATAAAGACATATGTCCATCAATTCTGATGCTGAGTTCCCATTTTCTTTGGTACTGCACAATTCTGATTACTGGCTACTGACCCCGGCTGACACCATACTGTGAGTAGGTCCTTTCATTATTATTGTATTGCTGGTCCTATTCTGCTTACACCTTGCTCATCGGGTCTCTGCATATCCTGGCTGCGAGATTCCCATCTGTCTCTCCAGCTGACACTGGGATAACAAGACTATTGGTCAGGAAATCGGAGTGACGGGTGGGACTTCTTGGCAGGCCTAACAGTAGGCAGCTTGGTAAGCAGTTGCATAACAATCGCCATAGCGACCCAGGCAGCCACTATGGGGCCCAGGGCACAGGGGGGCCCGGCCAGGACATCCCCCTGCTGCCGTGCTGGGTCACTATGGCATCGCTGGCTGTCACTGGTGGGTGACAGCCAGCGGTGGGGACGGGCATGTCAGAGGAGGAGGGGCCTGGTGATGGAAGAGGAGGCGGGGGCCTTGTGCAGGAGGAGGAGGAGGTGGACAGCGGCTCGGGGCTGACAGGTAAGGGGTGTGACCAGCCCACCTGAGACCCATAGAGTCTATGGTGGGCTCTGCAGGGTCATTCTCAGGTGAGCTGTTTGGGATCCCAGGTGGGCCCTGCAAGGGACATAACTAGAAATCACAGGGCCCCATACAACATTTTTATATGGGGCCCTGTGATTTCTAGTTACGCCCCTGTTGGTAAGAATGTAATTTCAGAGGCAGAGACAAAGCAGGTCTTATCCTGAAATAAACGTGTGCTATTTCAAGAGGCAATAGCCAAACATATTGTACAGTGGCTGGACAATATGTAAGCAGCTTGGTAAGGCCACAATGTAACACTGAGTGATGGGGCAGGTTTCATCATGAAATAAAAAGGACAGTGTATTATTTCAGAGACAATAGCCACAAATATTGTACAGTGGTTGGACAGTGCAGGGCCGGACTGGCCATAGGGCAAAGAAACCGGGCACTTGCCCGGTGGGCCGGGCCGAACACAATCAACCTGATTGTGTTCGGGCCGGTCCGCTATGCCCGATGGCCAGCTCTGTGCAGAGCAGTGTCTACTGTGTGGTAGCGAGCAGAGCCGGCACTACCACACAGTAGACTCTAGAGGGCGCTGGTGGGGGAGGCCAGAAAAACTCGTCCTCCCCCAGCTCTCTCTACTCTGCTCTTTCCGGAGCTTGCTGGTGCTGTTCCTGCAGCCTGCACTGTCCCGGTAACGGCCGAGATATTAACATATGAATGGGCCGTGGTAATGTGCATATTTTTAACTTGAATAGGTGACAGCTGTCACTTGTAAACACCAGATTAGGGATTTCTGCTGCAGTAAAATGCAAGTTTCTGATGCAGGAATCCCTAATCGCACCTAAACCTACAGATATGAATAGGACCTTATTGTGTGTATATTGGTGTCTGTAGTACTTAAACTGGATATAGTTACACTTTATTTTAAAGTATGAAATGTGGCATGAGAGAAAAAAAATGTGTCGAGTGCCCCCGAGACGGAAGAGGCGGGGACACGGAAGAGGCAGAGACACTGATGGAGGAGGCGGGAGGCGTCGCCGAAGCTCCAGTTGGGCAGCGAAGATGACAAGGAGTCCGTGTTCCAAAGAGGTCAGGCCGTGCAAGGTAAGAGGACTTAAATGTGTAATAATAGTGTGTGACTGTGGTGGGAAATTAGAGTGTTAGCTACTTTAGTGCAGAGAATGCCAGGGGGGTTGGGGGGCCAGTGAGATCCGATTCTCTATAGTAATATGTCTGTGAAGGTTCATTCATCCAGGTCACATGGTATATCTGTAAAAAAATAAGTCAAGGCAACTGGACCTTCTGTATTTTCCTTGAAGACGTTTCACTGGCCATCCAACCAGCTTTCTCAATTCAGACGTTTCATTAGCGATAAACTGTTTAAAATTAACTCCGTTACAAAAACTAGAGGCCATCACCTAAAATTGATGGAAAAAAAATTCCAGCACAAGGGGCGAAGGGGGTTCTTCACAGTAAGATCAGTTAGGGTCTGGAACTCACTGCCACAGGCGGTGATTTCAGCAAATAATGTGGAGTTGTTCAAGAAACTTTTGGACGATTTCTTAAGGGACCGTAATATACAGGGGTACGCGTACTCCTAGAATGAGATCCTAATAGGTTGGACTTGATGGACTAATGTCTTTATTCAACCTCAAATACTATATAACTATGTAATGAACCTTCACCTTCACCTGTTGTGAGGGGTGGGGCCTGTTGGTGGTCACGTGATAGGGCTGCTCAGTCTAAAATGCCCAGGCCTATTTTTAGTCCCAGTCCGGCCCTGGGACAGTGTGTACGAAGTTTGTTTAGGCCACAATGCAAGAGGGAGAGAGAAAGCAAGTCAGCAGCTAAACAGCAACTTCAGTTGACATGTACAAAAAGGTAGCATTAGAAAGCACAAAGCACTGTGAACATAGGGGGGGATACATAATAATAATAAGTACCCATTACACTGCAATTCATAGAAATGTAGCACAATATAGCAGTGTATAGCAGCATGAGATTGCCATGTCCGCAAACTGGAAATAGATGGGCTTCACCTTAAACCCATGCTTGGCCCAAAACCCAAATCTTCTACCTGCCTAATAATAAACCATGCAAATCAAATTTTCATCTGGAGTAGTGAATAATAGGGTCCATTTTGTTAAATGAACATTAGCCACTCACTTTTGCCTCTTGTTTCATTCCAAACCCTCAGACAGGGTCTGACATGCTTGACATGCCTGTCATTTTCTGTCAATTAGAAAATGACAGGCATGTCAAGCAGCCAAGTTGAAGATGAGCCCCAAAAGAACACGTTTAAAAATAGCTATGGACTTCCATCGTATTTTATTTTATTTCTTCATATATACCATTGTCTACGGCCGGGATAAACAGTTTTCTGCCTTTGTTATGTGTTCGTTATTCTCAATCTGTGACGATCTTCAGGGTGGGAAGACAGTCGTTTTACGGTCAGGTTTTGGGGAATGCTGTTTTCGCTACTATTCTTCTTGATTCACTTGTGCTGGTTAACGGTTATTAGACTGTATTATGTATCTGTTGATCTGTATCTGCCATGCATATGTTTTTTCTCTCTTGTTTGCACCCTCCTGGAGGGTTGTTTTGTATTGATATTGATACACTATATCTCAATAAAAATTATTTGCTAAAAAAATAAAAATAGCTATTGGTTGTGCTCTTATATGTAGTTCATGTCCCCCCTGTAAATGTCCTGTGTAGAACTTGACAGCAAGGTACGCTCCATAGCTCTGCAGAAGGCTGATTTGACACCAAGAACCTCTTTGATCCTCTCACTTCCTGTGACCAAGGGTTGCTGGACATGAGAAAGGAGATGTACCCCTGGAAACACGGTGTCCACGAACCTTCAGTCACAAGAAGTGGGCAGATCACAGCAGTCTACAAAATTGTATAATGGACCTTACTGCTTAGTTCAGGACTTGGAGACTTCACTTTTACCTGGGAATGATACTGGCAAAATTGAAGAATCCAGGGGAGTTGAGGATCTAAGACCAGTACCGTTGGCCATGGTTCTATGCGCTCTCTTGGGCCTTTCCCTTAGCTTGGCTACTTGACGTGCCTGTCTTTTTATGATATGTGAGTACAACATTTGCTCTAATAAATAGGTTTTATTGCAGGGGTCTCAAACTCAATTTACTTGGGGGCCATTGGACAAATTTTAGTGCCGTGGGGGCCGCTTGCCAAATTTCATGCTTCAAAAATAAAATCTAACTATATACGGTGCCAGTGTTAATGTCTGCACATTTTTCAAGCGTTTACAAGCGGCAACTGTCACCCATCCAAGTTAATGATCAGGTGACAGCCGCTGCATGTAAACGCCGGCACACCGCATGTAATGGTATGTGATATCATCACATGCAGTTAGGAATCAATCACTATCCCTGGATACACAATCGTGCATCCAGGGAGATTGACTGTTTTTGTAACTGCATGTAATCATATCACATACCATTACACCTATACATTACCCCTCCCCCTTTCCCCCCTAACCCCGCAAGCCCCCTCACCTGCTTACATCTTTGCAGGGAGGAGGCGAAGAGGTACCATCCCTGGTGATCCAGTGGTGATAAGTAACGTCTGGTGCAGATCTTACTAATGCACCCTTTCAGCCGTAGTTCAGAATTGTCAGAGCTCCAGCCGAAGGAAACTAGTGATTGCCGGAGCTGACAGGAGCAGCTCTGCGGTCTGCATCCGACAAAGATGCAGACCGTGTTGCTGCTCCTGCAAGTCAGGTACCGCATGCCTGACTTATCAGCTGGCTGTGGACCACATAGTACAAGTTCGCGGACTGGAGTTGGCCTACGGGCCAGTAGTTTGAGACCCCTGTTTTATAGTAATAACGCACTATCATATGGCAATAACAAATAGTGGGGTGATGCTCTATTTTTTTAATGTATGTCTTTCAGTTCAAGTGTACCCTATGCTTTACAGAGAGCTTTAAGAACTTTGACACACTGGTACATCACTTATATTCTACTCTATTTTATGCCTTGTGTGGCTGTTTAAAAATGTCGTTCTACAATAATTGATGTTTTATACCTAAAACAGTAGACTCTCTGCAGCTCTGATCAACATGAAACACCCATAATGTATCTGGTAGTCAGAGACCAAGTGACCTTACCCTAAAGTTGGCCACTTGGATTCATTGCTTTACTTTATTAATGGCAAGAATGACATACTTTTTGTGACGTGTGAATATGAATGATGGATTCACAGATCATCATAGTATCAAACCGTAGGAATGGTTATAATAAAGTATCCCTCCTCCCCAACTATTGCACACCCTTTAACAGAATGTACACATCTGTGGGACAAAGTGAAAATGAATGTGCCTAATCAGTGAAATGATTGCTTATATTTATGTGCCCTGTAGGAGCTATAATTTGTTATTATGTAACATCCAATCCTTACAACATGTTACCATTTTGGCTACTTTGTTATTTAACACCTTTCTTGCTCTTTCTAGCATGGTCTGATTCAGCTTAAGGCTATGCAAAGGATTCTGGAAACTTTCTTTAGCATCAGATGCTGTAATCTACATCTGCACTTGAACTAAAGTAGCGTTGTGATCACAAATGTGTCAAAACATGTTAATTTGATGGCCCATTATTAATCATTATAATTTTTCTCCAGGCTTTCCTATCTCTTGTTACATCGGGTTGATAAGAATTGACATTAAAGGCCTGATATTCTAAAGTTCAGTTCACGTTGCCAGCTAGAGTAAACAGTGTTCCCTTCTGGTAAAATAAAGCTTGTTTGCTCATGCATCCCTGATTATGCACTTTTATATGGGCAAACATGGCTGTTCTCAGTAGCTGATCTCTGGAATATTAAATGGATGATCATATAGCAAATGTGTGAAGAATAGTCTTACAATGTGTATGCTCAAAGCAGCATAAAAATACAGTATATGCTTTAGTAGGCACAAAGGATATAAGGCTCTGTTCACACCTAGGCGTATGGAATATGCGCGTTTGTCGTGCATTTTGTGACGCGTGTTTTTGCCGCGATTCGCGTTAAAAAAAATGTGCGACAAACGCGCGTTTCCGAGGGCTACTTGGCTTTATCCCAATGGAAACACGCAACAAAAACGCCGCAAAGAAGCTCATGTACCTTTTCAGGCGTAGGCCGTTTTGTAGCGCATTCAGACGGGCTGAAATACGGCAAGTTGTGAACCATACCCACAGAAAACAATGGGATTTTCATGTGTGAGCGTTTTGTAGAGCGTTCGTAGAGCGTTGAACGCGCTACAAAACGTACAGGTGTGAACCAGGCCTAAATCTACTTTGTGTTCATCAAATGCCTTTAAAAACCGAGATATTACCTTATAAAGGTAGCAGTGACCCGTCACTGGACTGCACATTCACAAAAGAGCCGCAGGATCCAGCCGTAGCTTTGGCTGATCCTTCGACTCGCCTCGGCCGCCTGAGCCTTTCGGTTCTGTTGAACAGAAGGGCTGCTCTATAGCCAGTATAGCAGCCGAGCCGAACGCATATGCTTCAGCTCGGCTGAGCCGTAGTAGCAGGCAAAGCGTAAACAAAGGTTGGCCGAATGGGATGCTGGGCGGAGCCAGCCGGGGTCTCACGGCTTGCTCTGCCCAGTTGTAATGACAGATCAACATCCCCAAATGACCTGGAGACGTTGATCTGTCATTAAACAACAACAACCTCGCAAGGCCGGCTGTGACGTCACAGCCAACTCTGCCTACATGTTTTTTTTTGCCCGGAACCTGCTAGAAGACTGGCAGGTGTCGGCCAAAAGTAAACAGTTGGGCGGAACTAGCAATCATGTCACTGCTAGCTCTGCCCAATTGTTTATATTTTGCCGGCATCTGTCAGGTTCTTCATTATGCGACGGGAGTTCGTTGCTTGCGGTTGGGTCATCATGCCTTGTTTAAAAAAAATATATTTTGATTTATTATTTTTATTTTGTCGAGTCGTCATTGTCGTGGACAACACTGGCCATCGTGATTGACCTTAGGATTATGTCGGTGTATCCATTTTTGTGTTTGTTTGTTTGTTTTTTAACAATAAAGGAATTGTCAAAATCCATTGTTGTGGTTGTTTTTTTCAATGAAAGCATTTTTTAAATAAAAGTCTGTACTTTTTATTTAAATTTATGATAACACTTTAGTGAATGGGTAAGGGTACAAGTACCCGTTACTCATTCACAAGGGTGGGGGGCCGCATCTGGGTGCCCCTTTATTGAAGGGGTACCCTGATGTGAATAACCCCCCCCCTTCCCAAACCCTCGCAATCAACGCCCCAGGGCTGTTGGGAAAGAGGCCCTTATCTCAATCGGCATGGGAACAAGGTGCTTTTCGAGAGGCAACCCTGGAAAAGCACCCTCCTAGTGCCGAGGACATGTGGTCTGGTATGGCAGGGGGGGGGGCACTCGCTCAATCCCCCTTTCCTGCCCTGCCAGGCCTGTGCTCGGATCAAGGGTCTGGTACGGGAATTTAGGGGGACCCCACGTTTTTTTCCCCCATTTTTTCCCCGATTTCTCCTTAAAATTCCTACCAGACCTTAAGGGCCTGGTATGACTGAGGGGGAACGCCACGCACATTTTTTTTCCCAAATGGGGTCCCTCCTAAAATTCCTACCAGACCTTAAGGGTCTGGCATGACTTTGGGGGAGCCCCACACTTTTTATTTAAATGGGGTCCCTCCTAACATTTCTACCAGACCTAAACCTGGTATTGTTTGGGAGGGGGAACCGCACTTTTTTTTTTTCTTTTTAAATGTCATTTGTGCTGCAACAGGTTCTATACATTGTACAGATGTGCCACTTTACAGGCAGTTTAGGTAAACCCCAGGGAACAATATTTAAAGGAATTTTTCATTTTTATAGTTTCACTTTAAGTGATGTTAAAAAAACTACTACTTTAAAACAGTATTTTGAAAAGTTTTTTTTTCATTGATACATGTACCCCAGGGCAGTACCGGAATCCCCATACCCTTTTTATGTCCAATAAATTGCATATAAGCCTTCAAAATGGGGGTCAATTGATTTTCAAAGTTCTACCCCCATAGACTTGCATTGAGTTTAAGTTCGAATTCAAACTTTTTTCATGTTCTAAAGTTCGAATTCGAACCAAACAGGGGGGTGTTTGGCCCATCACTAGTAGCGAGCAGAATAGCCGAGCCAAATGCTCCTCGGCAGCATTCGGCTATTCACTCACTGCCATTCGGCCCCTATTAGAATAGGGGTGAATGGCAGTTAGTGAGCTTCCGGAGCTTTGACTCAGCCGATCCAGATGTTGGATTGGCTGAGTCGAACTCCTTCTGCACTTTGGCTCAGCCGAAGGCAGCTGATGTAAGGCTGATTTCAACCGATGAAATCAGCTGAACAAGGCTAAATTAATAGCCAGACGTCGTCCGGCTCTCTTCACTTCGGCTGGGTTATTCACTAGGCTGCCTTCCGCAGCTTTGTGAATGACTCCCTAAGTCTTCAAAGCTGGCAAAACCCCAGGCAAAACCCCAGGGGACTTCATCAAAGCAATTGCGACAGTTTTAGCCTAGCAGTTTTAGACAGTTTTAGATAATAATCTTTTTTATGTGCAAATCTGTCTTTTAACATGTGCCCCTGTTTTGACCTGAGCTTGCACTACATTTCCAACTGCACGTGTTTTGCACCTGTTTTGACCAGAGCTTGCACTACTATTTCAATTGCATGTTTTTTGCATCTGTTCTGCCCTTGTTCTGCGGCTGTCTGAAACTGGAGCATCACCTAACAAAACAATCACAACTTAAGAAGTCCCCATGACCACTTCTTCAAGAAGCGACAGTTAAGGTTTTTGCCTGGAGTTACAAGTCTTCTTTCCTGGAGTCTATTTAACCTCATTTATGAACAGCATTACACTAGCATCATAAATCTGGCGCAAAGTGCATCAAATATATTCCGTGCAAGTTCAAAAACTCGCTATTGCTATGATAAATTCCCCCCACTGTATATCATAGCTGTTTTGCCTGCTAAAGGATTTTATTTCTTTCACCCAAACCTGAGATATTTGGGTCCTTTCAAACAGCAGAACTCTGTGGTTGGCCTGACTTTTATGTACTGCAGTTAAGCAATACAGCTTGGTCATCTCCCTTCCCCCATCCCCTGACTGGACACTGAAGGAGCATCACAGTAATGCATCATCTCTTTGTGTTCTCCCCTGTTAAAATATTTCTTGCCATCTTATATGGGCTGTAGCACCGCTGATTGACTCCTTGTGGAGCCACTTCCTGGCCCAGTCTGAGTGCTTCTATACAGGGAATTTCATGAGTCTGATATCTGAAAAGCAAATGTCTGTGCACTTATTTTATCTGTACATGATTGGATAATTGAATTCAATCTTCACTCTTTTTTGATTGAAAATTCCTTTAGTATCTCAACCTTAATGTGTAACAGTGGAGTTTTGCATAAACTCACTTGTAACAAGAGATATTTATTTACACAGACCACCAATGTAAAATATTGTTCACAATGGCCCCTGATGTAACGGTGATCATTGTATTTTTGTATTCTGGAGGCTGTGCGCATGACGTCACATGATGCTGTGTGTGTGCAGCATCGGGAGAAGTCATACGCATGTTTGGGTGCCGCCATCTTGGTGTATACCAAGATATACACTCCGTGTTCTGCAGTTTCAATGTGCGGTTTTGGATTCAGAGGCTCGTTGCCTTCGAATCCAAAACAGCAAAACATTTGTTTAATTTAATGAAACAAATGAAAATGTTTTTAGTTTTCATTTATTATTTTGTCCGAATTTTTATTCGTTGCACATGTCTAAATGAAATATTCATTGTGTTGACCTATTTCAATTGCTTTTGTTTGATTTGTTTTTTGCAAACAATTGAAAGTTTGTAAATTTTGCCAATAAACCTGATTTGCAATGGGGGTTGAATAATTTTGATTACAACTGTCGCTAATTATCTGGAGTTTAGCTTTAAAGCAATATTTGCTTAAAATGAATGGTAAGTTTGCATATGGAATTATTCATTTTCTCATATACAAACATGAAAAAAAAAAAAAGATAAAGAAAATATCCAATGCCAACATTTTCAATTTCCTAATCTAGCTTTACTGGACCATGATATATGACAGAAGTAAGAGAGAAGTATTCCGTTTAGCCATTTCAATTCTGCTTCAATAAAATATATGAGGCTCACAAAGGTCATGCTGGGAAAGACCTCCAATTGCTTGTTGTGAATCTTATGACCTGTGAGTTTCCAGCTGCTCAGGAGCGATATAACAGATTAGACTGTGACCATAGAAAATGATTTGTTACAAGTGCTAAACCCACAGAAGTGATGTGTCATTTATTTACTTCAGATAGTCATCCTGACATTTCCCGTTGCATACAAAAAAAAATCCTATTTACATCAGAATAATTCAGTGCATGTTTCTATAAGTCTATTTTATATACTTATTTGACCTAATACTAGCGTATAATTTTTATTTGTTTAGAACTTTATTACAACATTTTAAAAAAGACATGTGTTTTTGTTTCTGCTAAAGAACTTAGGGCTTGTTAAGAATAGATGTGGCTAAATATAATTTATTAGACATGTGCGCCAAACATTTGCTTCATTACATTTCTATTCAGATTTTTTGTTATTTCGTTTTTCAGGATTTGGGTCCCAAAGTCAATTTGTTTTGTTATTTGGATTTGTCATAATCTGAAATTTTCATTAATTTTGGAAGCATTAGATAATTACAAAGTATTGTTGCAGCAAAGTGACAATAAAAAAAGTGACATTTTTCTTTTTAACTTCTGGTAAGAATTTTTGTGTGGACAACAAAACAAAAAAAACTCCTTATCAGACCTTTGATCCGAGCAGCAGCCTGGCAGAGCAAGAAAGGGGGGGCGAGTGTGCGCCCACCCCCCCCATACACCATACCAGGCCACATGCCCTCGACATGAGGAGGGTGCTTTGCTGGTAGTCGTGACAACAAACATGAAACAATCCCCTTATATATGCCAAACAGCCAAACAAAACATGTATCTTTATCTTTTAAATCAAAATCAAACTGATGCCATTTTCACCACTGAAAACAGAAAACTATCAGCTAAACCAGCATGTACAATAAAAATAAATAATAAGATCCCATTTACATCTATGCACATGTTAACGTACCTGCCTACGTTTGGGTAATACAGAGCCCCACAATGCACATTGCATTCACTTCTGTGCATTGTGGTGCACTAAAGAACAGGTGCATTTCTTCTCATTGTATAGATACCTTGGGGTGCCATTCAGAATGCACATAATACGATTGAAGTAGCTATAGGTGTGAATGTGTTGAGGTCCTTATATTTCAAGCATCAGTACTCTGGCCACTGGTCCTAGATAAATAGTACTGCCCTTCCATACATGCCCCACCATGCAGCTCTGTTTAATGTGATTTTTCAGACCAATTTATGGGGACTGAGCTGCACAATTAGCAGCACTGCCATTTTTATGGCAACAGCACATGCAGGTAGGCATCACCGTTTTCCATATTGGTGCAGGTTTATTTATGGCAAGCAGAGTGCATCATCATTGCATGCGCTCCAGATAGGGGGCTTAACCCTTATATTAAGAGAGGCTCATAGTGAGGCATATATGATGGAGGTGGTGCTGCTTTTACAGGACCATTTTCTTGTTAATGGATAATAATATAAAATTCTAATTACATTCTTGATTATATATGTTTGCTTAAAGAATCAATGCAGTGAAAATTGAAAATCAAACCTTGATATGTGTACAGGGAGCATATTATGCCTGTTGAGCCGATTTTTCATATCAGTCATTGTTCTGTTGACCTGACCTATTGTCTATTATCTGCTGTTCATCTAATGAATCTGGTGGTGAGGCTGGATTACCTAGTCAATGCTTCTTTAGGTTCCTCATACATAGAAAAATGCAAATAATTTTTTATAGCTGCCAGTTAGATCCTGCGCTGTAAATTTGCAAGTGATTCCTGATGCAGGAAGCAGAGAGGGTACATACACAGCACATGCAGCAGGAGGTACATTCCTACTGCCCTATGTGCTTATTCTGCAAGGTTCACACAGAGCCCAGAATATTTAGTCATCTCTCTGACTTTAGCCCAGTTGTTTTACTTTAATCTAAATAAAATCAAATTTAAAATACTAATGAGTGTATGGTTATTATTAGTGCTGACAAAGATTAATACCACTTATATGTTGAGTTATCAAATCACTATCATGCCTTTCAGTGGGTCAAAGCCATTTTAATAAACTGTTGCTCAATATGAACTCTCAATGCCATAAAGAAGTTCTGATTTGCAGTGTGTTATGGGGATGACATATGAGCATTTCACAAAAGGCAGCAAACCAAGCCGCCATGGTTTTTTTGTTAGCTGTAAAAATATCATTCTGTTTTGATTCTTGGTTGATAAATACGCTGTGTAAAAATCACACGCACCTGGTGCATGCGTGTGTTTAGGTTAGTAAATCATCCCCAAAGTGTTCTTTCTATTCCATAGTCATAAGATCAATCTGTTTTCTTGCAGTGTTTCAGTTACACTCAGAAAAGTAGAAACCGGCATTCCCAGCACACTTTCAAGCTTGCCAGTAAAAAACTAACTAATCTGTTTAACTACCCAGGTTAAAAACAGGTGCTTTAGTTGCATAAATTAACAAATACATGTGGAAACCACACTGTTGTGTCAATGTACCTCTAATAAGTGTCCCTAACTCTAAAAACTATCTGAGCTTCCCAACTATGGGACATATACAGTATATAGCAATGCACAAACAGAGAGCAGGCTCACCTGGAGGCAGCCTTATCCTGGAGCAACAATAAGCGTGACGTGTAATGGGTAGACAGCGGTTAAAAACTATATCACCAAATACAGGTATGTCTTGAAGAGAAGTCAAACTTTAATAATTATAAGATATTTTCTTTTTATGCACAGCACACATCGAAATATGCAATCTTCTTTTCCAAAAATGCAAACTTTGCCACGCCTGAAACTCATATATTTCCATTTGAATGATTTTATTCAGTACATCAAAGAGTAACAATCAAAATGCAGTAAAACTTAGCAATAAAATATATCATTATGTTTAATTGTATAAACAAGACTGAGCCCTGGTAATCTGAAATCAGATTTGTTTCAATAGTAATTTATTGTTTTTTGTACTGAACAAATAAAGTCACAGAACAGAGCTACAGTTTACAACAATATCTCACAGTAACAGCACAGCCTTCTAGGTGATATAACTTTTTGAATAATTTAAAAGGGAAATTAGAGTCATTTCAAAGTTGTTGTTTTTTAAATACAAGAAAGTGATCAGCTTCATGTGAACAATGGGGGCAGCCATTTGTCATTATATATTCAGGATATAATACCCACTTAGTAGTAGCATACAATGATTGTGTTTTACTGCTTGTTGTTCTCTTAATACAAGTTTGTGTGGCTGAGAACAATATATTATAATTCATGCTCAACTGTTATTAATTGGGTTTATATTTAGATAGTGAGTAAATCTACAAATCTATATACTGGATATTAATAAAAATGTAAATAATATCTCTAAATATGCTATAGTTGTCCTTTTAGGGCCTCATTCACACAGGGTAGAGTGGGGCCGTACAGATCCATACGGCCCCACTCTACCCTGTGTGAATTAGGCCTAAAGCCTGTCTTGTTACACTTGCATTGTGATATGCCTTTAAATATTATTGCTTATCTGTCTCTGGTATTTTGTCTCCATCCCTCTCCATAGTTCAGTTTTTCCTGTGTAAATAGTTCCACTCTTCTTCATTATGTTCCAGTTTGCATCTCATTCACATGTCTTTTGATTAGTGGATCACATTATGATCTTTTGACCTATCCAATGTTCGTTGTTGTACAAATGTGTACAGTTTGGATTAAACTCAATGTCTTCAAGATGTCATATGGATTGAGTAAGTAAGTTAATGAGATCACACTTTCAATGCTTAGACTGTTGAGGCAGAACAAAGCCCAATTCCAGTTTTGTTATTTTATCCACCCATCAAATCATCCTGCGGAGGGGAAAACAACTAGTTTTCTTTAGCATTACTCACCCTCTTCATGCTCCAGTGCAGCCCTTTGCATCCTTATCCTCCATCATCTGCCAGTTCTTACCCATGGTGCATTTTTCAAACCACTTCCTGTAATCCCAGGTCATCATGGACACATCACCTGGGGGTGCATTATCATGCTGGCTTGGACAGGAAATGCTTCAGAAGACAGCAACAAAGCCATCACCAGAGATGATGAAGACGTTCTTGCTCTTTATATGGCCATCCAAAAACAGCAGGAAAAAAGATACAGTATGTATGCAGTTTAAAAAAATTTAAAAGTACAAATCAGTACCATGCATCCATGATAACACATTGACACACAATAAAACTCAAAAAGTAAATATAAATAGCAAAATATAAATAAAATCCAACAGCCACAGATGGGCCCAAGGCAAACATATCATAGTAGAGCCCCATCTCATCTTTTCTGTCCCCCCAAAAAGCTAATACTAATGGCAAATGAAACATATGAAAGGAACATCAATCCAAGGGGAGTTACAGGAGAGTCAGAAAACTAGCTAAGTCATTAATGGAAGATCAGGATCAGGTACAGGATCACAGGTCACAGAGTATAGCTAAAGCTCTCTTAGCACTCGAGTCTGCATATCTCAGTGGATAGTGGTGCCAAACTGGCTATTTAAGATTATGTGCGTGTATGAATGCCCTCACATGCACGTGATATAAGACTGTGCACATATGCATGGATGCATGGCCATGTACAATGCTATTAAAGAAGAATGGTGCACATGTGCATGTGCAGGTCCTCGAGCGGGGATTCGGCTATGCGGACTGGCTTGATCTTCCTGACTTCTGCAGTAAAGAGGTTAGGAAAGACTGGTCTAGGGGATAGATTAGGGGTAGTCAACCTCAGAACTCCAACTGTTGTGGAACAACAAGTTCCATGAAGCAATGCAAGACTCTGACAGCCAGAAGCATAATTCCCAGTAGAAGAGGCATGATGGGATTGGTAGTTTCACCAGAGTTGGAGTGCCAAGGTTGCCTGCCCCTGGAAAAGAGGCCTAACCCTGGAAAAGACACAGCAAAATTTCCCTCATCTCTGTAGTAACTTCTCTGTGGAATTTCAGTATCTTTATGCTTCTTGCACCGGGTAATGCACATTGGGTAAGCCATATGCATAGCTATCATCCGTCCCGCCGTTCTATTACAATGGGGCGGACGGCAACAGGTTAAGTATCTTCAGCCTCTCTCACAGGCTATGAGTTGACCTTTAAGCCAAGACCAGCAATTTCTAGTAGTAGAACTTTAAGCCAAGACTAACAATCTGTAGTAGTGGATCTTTCAGCCAAGACCGGCAATCTGCAAACATCCTCCCCAGGCAGCATGTTTGGGAGGCAAGACTGGGTCCTTCACACAATCATCCTCTCCAGGCATTGCTTGGGAAGGAAAGACCCTTCCAGATGGTATCTTCAAGTGTTTATCTTCATCCCAGCTAACATCCCCAGCATGAATCTCTCAGTGATTGGCCAGGGCAGAATACATATCCATAAAGCACAACAGTGTATCTTTTCACTCTGCTTCTGGGTAGTCTAATGTTAAGTGTAGCTTCAAGCTTTGAATGGGGCTTTAATTTGGACTAGGGACACTTCAGCTTGTGGCAGGGCCCCTACAATAATATATGAACCACATGTAGACATTTTAGCAGGGCCTCTGTTAAAATATCTAAATCACTTCTTAAATATATACACAGCACAATCATTTCTATCCATCCTGCAGTCTAAAGGGTGTTTTGCATAATAAAGAATGGTGGCAAACACAAAAGGCTTAACTAGTATGCAGAATGTTGTATTCTGCTCCAGCTAATAATCTGAAGAAACTCACCTGAATGGTATTGTCAGCTGTGCTCAGAAGCATGTAGACTGATGTGCTTTTATCCAAAACTGCATATATAGCAAAGAAGCATAGCCATCTTAAAAGATTACATTTTTACTGATGAACATCACCAGAACAAAGTTAAAAGGTAGAGTAGTATCATAAGAGTGTATTCATAGACACAGGGGCCATTAGCACAAGCTGTGTCTCTGATCCAAGTACGCATTACCTTATTTGGGCCATGACAAGGGTATTGTATACGTCTCTGGCTAAACATAACAAACCCTCTAACTTCATCCCTCTTTCTCAATTAATTTGACACGACACCAGTATTGGATTTTTAGTGGCCACAGCAGCCATTTTTATTAAGTACAAAACCATATAACAAAAACCTTAACAAAATCAACTGACAATGGGAATTAAGGTCCTTGAAGGTCATTCCACAACAAACCAACCATTATCTGCCTACACGGCCCCCAGCCGCACGACACCGCCTCGGGGACTTTGCAGTATAACAGCAGATACCAGGGTCACTAATGAACAGACCCGTTAACACAGGGATGCCATACCTGAGACGGCTCCCCACTCAATGAAACGTCAACTGGACATGTTGCTCCTCAAGGACCCTAATACCCTGCCCGGCCGCAGTGACAATCGTAAAACTAAAATAAAACCAAAAGCAGTCATAGAAAGTAAGAGGACAACACAATAAAATTGACAACAGAATAAGAGGGTGGGACGCTGCTTCCATGCTGCTGACTCCGTCTGTATCTGGAACTTTCTTTCCTCAAGGATACACCTATCACTCCTCCTCTTATCTCCCTGACCAATCGGGTAAGCTTTTCCCACTTTTAACCTCCCCTTATCTATATGAACATATTAACCCTTGTATCCCTCCCTTTTGCCTCTACAAACCCAGTCATGCAGGTCTTACACATACGCCTCCGTCTGTTGTTCCAGGCCTGTCTGGAATGAGATAGGCACACTCTATCTCAACTCTTCTAGGCATTGAAAAAGAAGGGAAAAGAACAGTAGCAGTGTGATTCGTGATACAGTTATAAGGTCTGTTATTTAATTATTAAGAATGTTAATGCTTGATATCCCCCATTAGGTGAAGAAAAAAAGGAATGAACATATATGTTTGTATATGTTGCCATAGAATGAAAATAAAATGTTGTGTACCTTTATGATGTATACATATCAAAGTTATCTAAAGAAATGGCATGGCATCTCAGGGCACTCTAAAAGATAGATATTAAGATCTCTCTCATGTAATGTAATTTTCAGAGCCGCCACTCGAGGTTGCCATTGTGTTATTCCAGTTATTGCTGATTTTGAGCTTGCTTATTTCAAACTGTGAATGTATGAAGTATTGAAAACCACAACATATCTGGGTTTCTAAATGTTTAGTTATATCGATTTGTATCTTTCCAAACAGTGCAATAACATGTAAAGCAATCCCATTCAAATGTACATGAGGGCTTTGAAGCTGACAAGAATTACACACACATAGACAAAGCCATTCATTATCTCATAACACTTGCATCCCTACCACCCTCCTCCACTAATCCTAAAGTGCAGTGGCTTGTTAAATATACAGTGAATCTGTTTTGCTATAACTCATCTATAAGTAAGAAAAATACCTGTTGATCCTGTCATAAATCCAATACAATATTGGTGTTTGGGATTATTGAACATGGCTTCAGTCAGGCTACAGGTCTGGTAGTTGCCCTTTAGCTCTTCCAACTTTTTAGAGAGTTAGTAAACAAGAATGTCTGGACATATAAAATGTATAGTTTGTTATGTGGGAACAAGCAAGATACACTCTTGGAGACTATGGGTTATATCCAAGTGAGTTTGTTATGGCTAAACAATTAGACTGTCTTCCAGAAATTTAAAGAGTTTTGGATGTCCAGAGGATTACATAGATGGGTTTGGCTTTTATTAATAAGGGGTATGATGTTAACCAGCCTCTTTGCATAAAAATATATAAATATAGCCTTGAAATGCAACTTATCTAGCACTTTCCTCTTTGCTCTTACTGTGCCACTCATAAAGGTTTATTAAACTTGGGGGATTGAAAAGAACTTTCAAACACCCATTTTCGGGCACAGGTTGCAAAGTAAACAAAAAAAAGCTACTCTATCATACACATAAATCTTCAATTTGTACTAAGTATCCGGTTCTAAAATCCATACCCAGTGGTAAAGAACCGTACAAGTACTCCTCCACTGGAGTCTCCATCTTCTCCACATGGTACATGTGTTCTGGTCACATCCTTCAACCATTTTGGGAAGAGGTTACGTGTATTACCCAAAATATTATGAACTTCCCAGTTCTGTTGCATCCTGCCTGCCTCCTTCACATAACACAATATCTAGGAAAATGTATAAAAGTTCTGTCCTCCATCATCTGATAAATGCAGCCAGGAGTTGCATCCCAGATCGGTGGAAACAGCAACATGTTCCCTCCATCACATTATGACTTTGTAAGGTGACAACTGCTTCTGTGCATGCGCCTGGGGCTGTTTTCCATGTAACTGGGAAACGTGCGCTTGTGCGCATGTACACACAGTGGATTTATGTGCGTGCAAACGTGCGCGTTAGTCGCACAGTAAGTGATGTTCCTCCATCTAATAGATTGGCCTTTTTAAAACAGCCTGCCAAAGCCTTAGTTGCTGTGTGATCTTTCCTGTGTTCCTGTGTTCCTGTACTTCTGCTGAATCAGGAATTAGAATTAGGAATTTCCTTTGTTTGACCCGGATTGCTCTTGACCACCCCTGATTGCTACCTGCCTCTGGACCTCGGCCTGTTTACTGGACTTCTCTCTGCCTTCTATTTTGTACCTCGCTGCCCGGCTGGCTTTGACTCCTTGGCTTCTACCTGGACATGCTCCAGTCTCCTGCTCTGGTACCCTGCTGCCCGCTCGGTTTGACTTTGTCTCTACTTGACCTACTCCAGTTCCAGATCCTGGACTTTCAGTACTGCACAGTGTCTGCAACATCCTTGGCACTCATGTTACTTGTAGTCTCTCTACCTCTGTTCCCATCTCCAGGGGCGAGGGACATGAGTTGCAAGGGAAGCCTCCTCAGCTATTGGTCTCCAACCAGGTACGTGTCAGACTTATTAAAGTGAATGAAGGGGAGCAAGGGGATGCATGACAAATTAGGGAAGATTTGGTTTACTGGACTTGACTGGAGTTCTCTTCGACATATGAGTATAAAGCCTCATACACATTGACCTCCGATTACTATTTTATTGATATTAAGATGCTGGGCTGGTAAGGGAGAACTCCTAGATGGAGCATGACTGAGGAATAACAGCTCAGAAACCAGGGGCGTATCTGCCACGAGGCAAACAAGGCGTTTGCCTTGGGCGGCAGATTCCGGCAGGGCGGCGAATGTACCGGCCCGCGCCCCGCGAGCCAGTACTTTGTGGCCGGCAGCCAGCTCACAAGTCAGGTACGCGGGAGCAGCTACACGGTCTGGATCTCTGTCGGATGCAGACCGTGTAGCTGAGTCTGTGCCGGCACCCGGATCCTTTCGGCCAGCGCTCTTTCAGTGAACACTGGCCGAAAGGATTGTGCAGGATCGATTGATGAGGTCCTGCACGGAGGGGCGGAGTGTGGTGGGTGACATTGGCAGTTCTGTGAAGGGCTCAGCCGGGTCTCAGGGGGGCTTTGCAGGATCTGCGGGGTCTATGGTGGGCTAAGCAGCCTGAGACCCTGCAGAGCCCACCTGAGACCCCGCAGAGCCCACCACAGATCCTGTAGAGACCACCACAGATCCTGCAGAGCCCACCTGAGACCACAGCCAGGTGGGTTAAATTTAGTGTATGGGGGGGCGCCCGAGTTTTGTCTTGCCTAGGGCAGCCCCAAACCTAAATACACCACTATCAGAAACCAGAGAAGATCAGTGAATGGATATTCGCTGGTCTCTGTCCTCTCTTTCCACTGACAACCACGATGCCAGTCCTGGGTCCACATGAGGGGCAGCAGAACCCTAAAGACACAGCAGGGTGTGTTGGGGAAAACACATTTAAGAGCTGCTTTAAAGGGCAGCTTTACAGCCACATGAACCACTGTCAGCTATACACATGGAAACAGACCCCTGTCTGATTACAGGGGCTTGCTTCCACCAATGCATTGCATATGTTGGCAGCAGCAAAAGAGTTAAACACTTTTCCTAGGTCGCTTTTTCAACAGGATCCACACCAGCCAGCTATAAATTAAAAAATCATTATTATAGTATATTTATTTTACTGTAAAAAGCCCCCAAATATTGTAATGAGTACATGTACAGTCTTTCACACATTTTTACTAGGCTGCTGTGTCAACAGGGCCCACACTAGCTAGATTTTAAATAAAACATCATTAGCATATATTTATTTCAGTAATAAAATATTGTAGTGAGTATGTTCACAGTCTCTAAACCTTTAACAAGGCTGATTTTTTAAGAGGACCCACATCAGCCAGCTTATTTTTTTAAACAAAGGATATACTGTATTTAGTTCATTAAAAAAAACCCAAAAGATTGTAGTGAGTATGTACACAGTCTTTAAAGACTTTCACTATGCTACTTTGTCAACAGAACCCACACTAGCCAGCTTGTATTGATTTTAGTATAAAAGAGTACATGCACAGTATTTAAGCACTTTTGTTAAACTTTTATTAAACCTTAAACTCCAGCCTTGGTGGACCAGGGTAACTTGCCCCTCTCAGGAGCCTTGCATTCCATGGGATTCAGGGTTTCAAGGCCCTCTTTTTGTTCACAGTGGTTTAATATAGAATGCATGAACCACCAAAATGATTGCCCCTTCTAAGCCACTTGACGGCAGTTTAGAAGACAGGAAGCGCATTTTTGACAATTGATTGCTATACACACAAACGGCCACAGAAGTTTCACTTTTTCTCAAATCGTGAACGACTTTGAATTTTGTTCTAATTGATTGTCGACCGGAACTTTAAGCTTATACCTAATCATCTCTCACCTTTCAAATGAATATGAAATTAAAATAAATATGAAGTAAAGTAACTACCTCTTCAATCTCGGTCCAGTGATAGAGTATAACTTCAGTACAAAAAAGATAACTAAACATGAGCTTGTAGTCCATCATTGGAATGAGTTTGGATCGGTGGCTACTTTACAACACGCACAGGGACCATGGGGAACAAAAATAGCCACCCTCCAGAAGGAAGGACAGTATCGGTACAAATTCAGAGTTGATTTGAGAATCTACAACCAAGTGATACAAAAATAAGTACAATATTTGTTAATAGGGTACAATTAAGTTTTAATATTTAACTCCTAAGTTTAATGTCACTTTAAGGCACCTGTGTGGAGAAGGTCTGATGTTTTTTTAACGAACACATGAACCTTGTTATGGAACATTTCCAGCAGTTAGTGCAAAGAGTTAAGATTTAGCTCCTAAGTTTAGGGTCACTTTAAGGGAGTGTTTAGCTTTCATTTGTGAGGCATTATATTCTTGTCAGGTTTAGCAGCTCACCCTGCAGATGTCAATGCACCAAAATTCCCTACATTGGCAGACCACGTGACCAATGCCTGGGATCAGGTCACAGGGTATGAAGTTCAGTGTTCTTTCAATATACTGTATGATCACATGAATATCTTTGGATACTTGAAACATGTTTCTGCAATCAGTGCTGCATGCCTTTATTTTTGTTTAATGCTTCCTGTCATTCTATGCATTCTCCCTAGCTGACAGCCAAATGTAAACAAAGGGACAGGGTATACCCAAGGATGATAGTGACCAAAAATAGACTGGTCCTGTTTGCATGGGATTCCCCCATAAAATCCATATCACACCCGAAGAAATTTGGAGAGGACCTCTTGTCTTTTTTTTGTGGGGTCCCCTTCAAGTCTATATCAAACCTGAAGGGCTTGGTATGGAATTGGTGGGAGCTCCTACGCTATTTTTCTTAAATTGTTAAACAGTTTCCATTCAGCTGTCAGACAATCAATGAATAACTCTTTACTAGTCTTCTACTGTCCCTCCTTCACAAAGCTGTCAGTTTTCCCTTACTAACGCCCACACACACTGACCAAAGAATGCTGGGAAAGCTCTTTTTTTTATAGAACATTTTCAAAGCCCTATTTGGCATCATTTTTCACCTGACCAGAGTGCACAGGGTTCGCTTTTGCTACCTGGCCTCCTTTTTGGGTGAACAGTGAATATACACAGTTCACTGAGAACCCACTCAGTGGTAAACACGAACCTCAACCCTACTTACCAGCTAGCCAGTAACACATGATCCTTCGGCAGCTTCGTGAATAGACCCCATAGTTACATAGGGCTCTTAATTTATTCATTGCTATACATGCTTATACATGGAGGCTCAACATGCCATTTAAACCTCCAGGGACCAGTATGAGAGAGTGAGAGCGATAACACCAAATTTAACACACCTGCTCCCCATTCACACCTGAGACCTTGTAACACTAATGAGCCACATGACACCGGGGAGGGAAAATGGCTAATTGGGCCCAATTTGGACATTTTCACTTAGAGGTGTACTCACTTTTGTTTCCAGTGGTTTAGACATTAATGACTGTGTGTTGAGTTATTTTGAGGGGACAGCAAATGTACACTGATATACAATCTGTACACTCACTATTTTACATTGTAGCAAAGTGTCATTTCTTCTGTCGTCGCATGAAATAATATAATAAAATATTTACAAAAACGTGAGGGGTGTACTCACTTCTGTGAGATACTGTAGTTAGTCAGGTTGAAAAAAAGACACATGTCCATTTCACAGTTCAACCCATAGTATCTTAACTATTAACAAAAATGTAGTTTATTTGTGTATCACTCGGCTGTAGATCCAGAATGTGTGCTGCCACTGTAATTCCTTCTGGAGGGTGGCTACTTTTTGTCCCCATGGTCCCTGTGTGTTGTAAAGTAGCCACCGCTCCAAGTTCAGTGTCAGCATGAATTCAGAGATAATTTGAGGATCTACAGCCGAGTGATACACACATAAGATAAATTTTTGTTATTAGTTAAGGTACTTGAATGCATTTTTAAGGTTTCTCTAATGAGTTTATTGTCACTTTAAGCAACAGATCTACTGGCAGCATCAACAGGTAATTAAACTATGTTACAGGGGAGTCTCAGTAAAATAAAAACAGTTGTGTCAATGCTAGTGACAGACCTCATAATATATGTAACTTTTCATTTTGCCCATAGTTTTGGTATGTACACGACTCTTTTAAATGATCAAGTTTGCATGTAGCTACCAACTTCAGCAATTACATTTTATGCATTCTCTGACTTAAAATAGATTCCAGGATATACTGTATGCTCAGGAAATCTTGCATACATATAAAGATGTACAATAATGGTGTCTTTAAACCTGTTAGTTATTGTGTACTCCTGATCACCACTGATATGTAATTTGTCATCATGTTGCTAGGTTTATGTCCTGTAATTGAAGGATCAGCAAGAATTATATTATTCTCAATAGATGCATTCTGTACGCAGAGATTTCACAAGTCATGTTGACAGATTTCTTGTAGGCTTTGACCTCCATCTGCAGTGTGTAAAAATCTCTACCTTTTTTATTTTATACAAAAACATTCCAGTAAAACCTTATGTGTTCAAAATGCAGGGCAAGTAGAGTCTCCAGCAGTCTATTAAACCATAGATTCTAATAGGAATAACATTATTGTAAAAATAAATGACAGATAATAACCTGAAAATCTACAGGAAATTCCACACTAGCATCCCCTGGTACAAAATAAAA
>NW_017307170.1:661537-665525 GCF_000935625.1 Nanorana parkeri | reverse complement strand
GTATTTATGGAACCACACACACATTTTGTTTCAATGTCTATATGCATTCTAAGAAAATAAGAAAAAAATTAGATAGAGCTGTATCCCATAAAAATAAGTTCATTCATACAAATACCTTAAAATCACCATAGTGGCTGATGTTTAATTCTATATATACAAATATTACACTTATATGTGGTAAAGAAATGATTATTCATAGAATCCAAGGAATAAAATCAGTCAGTTCCAATCCAACATAAATCATATGGCAAAATAAATATATATGTTGGGTTCACAGTCACTTTTTGGGGGGTAGAGGAGGAGGAGAAGAAGAAGGAGGAGGTGCTTAGCCAGCAGAAAGAACCATAATCCTCCACTGTCAATTAAAATCTCAAAAATATCAGGTGCCTTTTCATGATGAATGCGTGCTTAGCATCCAAAATGGAAAAATAATACTTCCCATTAGTGTATTATGGCCGGCCGCTCGGCCAGCTTCGGCTTTCAGCACGGCTCAGCGCTCGACTGAGCTGCTCGGCCGTGATCGGGAGCTGTACGGGCTATTGTGAATAGCCCGTACAGCACCCCCTCGGTTCTCCTGAACCGAAGGGGTCCTGGGGCCGAAGCCAGCCGAAGGATCGGCCAAAGCTATGGCCAGATCCTTCAGCAGCTTTGTGAATAGACCCCATAGTCTTTTTAACACAGCCTTTCCCCAAAACAATGGAACTAGTCACCATATGTGTTTCCCACACTCTGAGAAGTCTGACTCTGATGTCTCTTAACTAGGGATGCACCAATACCAAGTACAGTACTCGGTACAAGTACATGCACCGATATGTTTCGAGCTCCAAGACTAGACTAGAGAAAAATTCAAAAGTTAGGAGGTAGCTGTCATTTGTAAGGAGCACACGGAGCTCCAGGGTTTTGTACATCTCTGTTTTAATGTATGATATTGTTTATATAAATATAAATAAAGGGATGCACCAATACCAGTTTTGCGAGTACAAGTACTGGTACTTGCCCAAGTACTTACAAGTACGAGTACTGATACATTTTTGCTTATTGTCATGCAACAGTTTTTCTAAAACAATATCGACTAATGATTTCAGGACAGTGGTGGAGCACCAGAGCCAGGTCCCAGCTGCAACCCTGGTAGTTCTCATGAAAATGGGAAATATTGGCATTGGTACTCAAAAAGTATCTGTGCATCCCTACTCTTAACTATATGTCATCAAGGCAGCATACATCTCTTTGCCATATGATTTATCATATAGTGATTTCACTGGTTGACAGGAGGTGGGCAAGATGCCGGCCAGAGCATCCCAGGTTGCTAAGAGCTGGACAGGCAGATGTTTATGATCCTTACATATCCCCCCACCTAGCTCATATTAACTTGGAATGCTTTGACCAGAAAAGGGGGCGGCAGACACATACAAATATTGTGCCGCTTGGCCTGCCCCGCCCCTCCCCCCCTCCACACACACACACACACACATGCCTTAAAGGCTGCTTCAGTTAAGGGATGGCCCTGGTCACACTCATCCATATTAGTGTAATTGGGAAAATCGTCCCGGTAAGTAAGACTACATATCTATGGGGACAGCAGGGAATACCCTATCAGCTTGCTGTCAACTTCCACTACCTGTGGCTCTGCCACTCAAGAGGTGGGGGTGGTGAAAAATCTTGTTAATGATATGATAGTGGGATGGGACTGTCCATTGTTTTTTGAACTATGGGAGCATGCATTCCAAAAACTACTTGAGCAGCCTATAGATTTGTGGGTGAGAGACCCTTCCATTCCTACCTTTAGGGAACAACCCTGAACTGCCAACACCAGAATGTTGATGTTATGATGATGATGATGATGATGATGATAATAATAATGTTGACAAATGTAATGATAAACCTGTTGTTATTACCAATGTGCCAGGTCTACGGACCAAGTGGACCTCTGGGGGGTGGGAGACTTCCCCATTACAGGTAAAGCTTGGGAAAGATGAGGATGAAACTGCTTCTACTGCTGCCCTGCTGGATCTAGGGGTCTTCCAAGGGGCTTTTGGAGCAGCCCAGATAGAGGACCCCATATTGGCGTGGGTAGGAGAACAGGTTATGGTGGTAAATAGGGTTCCCCAGGAGCTGGGTACAACTGAGAAGTAGCCCTGTTTTACAGTGAATAATTACCTATTTTATTGAGTGAACAAGGTACTGGAAGATGTGGTTGAACAGTTGTAGGGTACCTCAACCCTACAGAAGAACATTTCTTGATCTCTCACATAATGATGTTTTGGGGGAACACCTTGAGTCTGAGAAAATGGAAGCGTGCACCATCGGCCGGTTTTACTGGCCAGGGCTGAAAGCAGAGGTAAGGAGATAATGTACCTCTTTCCCATCTGCCATATACTTGCTCCATTGATGCATTTACGAAGTCCTTTCATATCAATACCTATTATTGAGGTTCCATTTGAATGGATAGTTATGGATATAGTAGGTCTGCTAGTAAAGTCAGCTCAAGGTCACTCTTATATATTGGTGATCATTGGTTATGCCATCCGATACCCTGAACCCATTCAATTGTTGAAAGCTTCATGCAAAGCGATTGCCAATGAGCTGTTTCAGAGGTTTTCTAGGACTAGTTTACCCAAGGAAATACTTACAGACACAAGACACTCTGTTCATGTCGAGAATTATGGCAGATGTGTGCAAGTTGTTGCAAAGGAAGGATTGGAATGGCCTTTTATGGCACAACAGTTTACCTTCGGGAGATACCTCAAGTTTCCACAGCCTTTGAATTGATGTATAGGTGAAGAACCTGAGGGTTTTCTGACCTGGTAAAAGAGGACTGGGGAATAAAGCTCTTCAGTATAAGAGTGTTCTGGAATATGTTACTCAGATGCAAGACAGAATCATAAAGATAATGCTCCTGGTCAAGGAACAAAGTGCCCAGGAGGCACAACACCAAGTTTATAATAGATCGGCAAAGGTGAGGCACTTTCAAGTGAGAGAGTGTGTCACAGTGCTGGTTCTCACTGTGGACAGTAGGTTGCTGGCCAGATGGTAGGGGGCATTTGAGAATGTGGATAAGGTGGATGAAGTGAATTATAAAGTTCATCACCCAGGCAGGAGAAAACCATATCAGATCTACCACATGAACTTGTTAAAACCTTGGAGAGACCAGGAATATGTGTCCACCTTGGTTGATGTTAGTTTAGGGTTCCCTGCAGGCATTGACTGGAACAGGTTGCTACCAATCTGTCCAGATCGCAAACACAGCAAATAAAGGAGTTTTTGCATAGAAACAAAGAGATGTTTTCAGTAGAGGTGCACCGAAATGAAAATTGCAAAACCGAAACGAAACCGAAATAAAAAAAAAAAACGTCAGGCCGAAACCGAAAATGTTTTTTATTCTAACTTTTTAAAATGTTTTTAAATATTTTATTTTTATTTATTTTTTATAAACATATTAATTTTTTATTTTTTTTATTGAACATTTTTTACTTTACTTTTAGGGGCTTCGGGGGAAATATTAGGGGTCTAAACAGATCCCTGATATTTCCCTTTTAAAATAGAAAAAGAGATTGAGGATACAGAATAGAAAGTAAATGAACAGTAGAGAAATCCAAATCAAATAACCCTAAAGGTGGCCATACACTGTACAACCATCGTAAGACCTTAGTCTTGCGATGGCTGTATTTCTAGCATGCTGGTTCGACAGAAGACGTGCGACCGTACAGTAGAAACGGTCGCACGCCTTCCATAAACTGCACGATTATCGTACGATCGCGGGATTTCCCGCGATTCTCGTACGAGAATCGTGCAGTGTATGGGCACCTTAAGACTTGCAAGGAAGCTCCACAATTCTACACTGTTGCCTGCTGAAGGTTCTTTGCAAGTCTGGGGCTGATTTGATCTTGATTTCTCTTCTGTTCGTTTACTTTCCATTTTGTTAATTAATAAAAATAAACTATTAACACTTATTTCTGAAATCATTCTTACTTTACAGCATTTTTTCACA
>NW_017307170.1:654670-660603 GCF_000935625.1 Nanorana parkeri | reverse complement strand
ATAGTGATAAGTTGGGGATATTAGCACATGTGGTGAGCGCTTTTAAGGATGCAGTGCACACTAAAAAAACTTCTTTTTTGGGGCCCTGTATCCCACATTTGTATTTAAACGAAAGTTCAAAACATCCACATTGGGTACTTCTGCAGTGGTTGTTCAGCAAAACATCCATGCACTGCCTGTCAAATGAACAAAAGTTCCGCCTCCCGACTTCACATCTCAACGTCTGGCTGTTTTGACCCACAGGTCCTTTGTCTGTTTCTCTTCAGACTAGTCCTCACTGTAATAATGTCCCACACTTACACTGGCAGCCCTTAGATTTCCGGATTCTCTCAGGCTCACCTTTTCTCTCAGCCTCTATGGCTTTCTCTCATAAGACATTAAGCACACATTCACCACCTGGCTCCTCTCTGACTTCTTGGTGAAGGCCTCCTGACTCCTGGATAGAGATCTTTCCTGTCTCCCAAATGAAGGCCTGAACCATAGCCAGAATCTTTATCAAAAGGGCAGTGCAACAAGTGCTGGTCACTTCCAAAGCATGGACCAGGAATGGAGATCTAATCTACCCCAAGTCTCTTTGAAACATCCTAGTTCCAGGTTCCCAAGCAGAATCCAGTCTTAAATTACCATTTTGATTTTATGGTATTTGTATCTAATTTTTATAGGACCCATTAGACAGTAGTCCACAAAGCAAAGTTGTGGTTTTAGTGGGTAATTGTTAATTATTCCAGGGACTCCAGACTCTACATTTTTTTAACTTGCAATTATTGTGGAAGTTGGATAAAACAAGAACGTCTGGTGGGGTTTTTTCACTACTGCGACCCATGACTGTTGTAAGAAGATAATGTCATTCAACCTATCAGTTGCAAGCAGGCTATGTTATCAGGCTGCCTTATTTCCTCACAAAGTTAGCACATGTAAAACTGCTGACTCGTTTCACTATGAGCCAGTGGCATTTTTTGTAATACTGGGCCATGCTGCCATGGCATTTAATTGCAAAGGAATTTTGAATGTATTCATATTGGTTTTTCTTTTATAGACAACCATTTATATAGGAGGACTGTGCTCAAGCAGTTATAGGTTTCTTACATCCATTCTCTAGGCTAGATAGCACACCTGATTTCAGGATAATACTATTTATTTATTTTGGTATGGCCCTTTTTTTTCTTGGTGCACTCGAATCCGAGGTGGCTATCTTATTAGGCGAGTTAGGCGGTCGCCTAAGTCCTCTCGCTCATGGTTGCCTCGCGGCCCCCTAACTCGCCTCTACAGCTTCAACCCACCTGACTCTGACCCCTGGGCAGTGAGGGGAGCAATTTCCTCACGATTTTCTCACGGGGAGAATGGGGCGCAGGCAATTGCCCCGCAGCCTCTGCCGCCCCCCCTCCTGGAACTGCTACAGCTTTCAGAGAGAGGGAGAAGCCGCATGGTGTGTCCCTCTAGTACTGGCGGAACTACTTCCGCCACTTACATATTTTCCTGCAGAGAGAGGAGCTCGCCTGGAGTGGCGTGGACATGTAGAGGCTCCCGCTCCTGCAGCAACCAGCGGAGGCATCGGAGGAGGGCGAAGGGTGAAGAAGATATGGGACACAGGGAGTTAACCCCTTGATCAGGAGCAGGTGCATGGAGTTCAGGTTAGTGAAGCACCCCTCTTTTATTTTTTTTTCTTCAACATTTAATTTATTTCTGACATTTTTTATTTTATTTTAACTTTGTACAATATATAATATATATGTATGTATGTATATGTATATATTTATAACAAAAAAAAGGAATTCACAGTGTCTAAGGGCTCAGTCACACCATAAGGAGTGCGCTCGGCCTCTGGAACGCAACTCGGCCGGCTCACTTTGTTGACTGCTCTGTCCTTCCGATCCAGCGGTGTCTGCATGTGGGTGCACGCGTCCATTGACTTACCTTGCATCCCTCGTCGCGTCCTGGCCGCAAATGAGAACTACGCATGCGCCCGCCCCAAGATCCTTTGCGGCCGCTCGAGAAATTTCTCATTTTCGCACGGGACTGCGCACGGAACACAGGTGAGTCTAAACTGCTGTTTGAGCGTTTTTTTTTTTTACTTTTTGCATATATCTACAGTACTGCTTGCTAGCAGTAGATATATGCAAAAAAACGGGAGGGTTTAAATATCCTTTAAGTGTAGATGGAGGAATCTGTTGCACCTTTTCCATCTGACCACAGAAAATCTGCAGATAATTGTAAGGTGTATGGCCAGCTTAGAATTTGGTTTATTGGTATTTGAGATGTGGTTTAAAGGAACAGCGTTAAAATAAGACGGCATACCTTGAGGACTTACAGAGGGTACCTTACACAATATGTAATGGTTATTTGCTCAGCCATGCGGCTCATATTTTGTGGATGGTATCTAGTCTACATTTTAACATACAGTGCACTTGCTCCGTTTTAAAAATTTAGCATATTTTATGAATTCATTTTTCTTTTTATTGCAGATAAAGCAATGGCAGCGTATTGGTTTTTCTTTTATAGACAACCATTTATATAGGAGGACTGTGCTCAAGCAGTTATAGGTTTCTTACATCCATTCTCTAGGCTAGATAGCACACCTGATTTCAGGATAATACTATTTATTTATTTTGGTATGGCCCTTTTTTTTCTTGGTGCACTCGAATCCGAGGTGGCTATCTTATTAGGCGAGTTAGGCGGTCGCCTAAGTCCTCTCGCTCATGGTTGCCTCGCGGCCCCCTAACTCGCCTCTACAGCTTCAACCCACCTGACTCTGACCCCTGGGCAGTGAGGGGAGCAATTTCCTCACGATTTTCTCACGGGGAGAATGGGGCGCAGGCAATTGCCCCGCAGCCTCTGCCGCCCCCCCTCCTGGAACTGCTACAGCTTTCAGAGAGAGGGAGAAGCCGCATGGTGTGTCCCTCTAGTACTGGCGGAACTACTTCCGCCACTTACATATTTTCCTGCAGAGAGAGGAGCTCGCCTGGAGTGGCGTGGACATGTAGAGGCTCCCGCTCCTGCAGCAACCAGCGGAGGCATCGGAGGAGGGCGAAGGGTGAAGAAGATATGGGACACAGGGAGTTAACCCCTTGATCAGGAGCAGGTGCATGGAGTTCAGGTTAGTGAAGCACCCCTCTTTTATTTTTTTTTCTTCAACATTTAATTTATTTCTGACATTTTTTATTTTATTTTAACTTTGTACAATATATAATATATATGTATGTATGTATATGTATATATTTATAACAAAAAAAAGGAATTCACAGTGTCTAAGGGCTCAGTCACACCATAAGGAGTGCGCTCGGCCTCTGGAACGCAACTCGGCCGGCTCACTTTGTTGACTGCTCTGTCCTTCCGATCCAGCGGTGTCTGCATGTGGGTGCACGCGTCCATTGACTTACCTTGCATCCCTCGTCGCGTCCTGGCCGCAAATGAGAACTACGCATGCGCCCGCCCCAAGATCCTTTGCGGCCGCTCGAGAAATTTCTCATTTTCGCACGGGACTGCGCACGGAACACAGGTGAGTCTAAACTGCTGTTTGAGCGTTTTTTTTTTTTACTTTTTGCATATATCTACAGTACTGCTTGCTAGCAGTAGATATATGCAAAAAAACGGGAGGGTTTAAATATCCTTTAAGTGTAGATGGAGGAATCTGTTGCACCTTTTCCATCTGACCACAGAAAATCTGCAGATAATTGTAAGGTGTATGGCCAGCTTAGAATTTGGTTTATTGGTATTTGAGATGTGGTTTAAAGGAACAGCGTTAAAATAAGACGGCATACCTTGAGGACTTACAGAGGGTACCTTACACAATATGTAATGGTTATTTGCTCAGCCATGGGGCTCATATTTTGTGGATGGTATCTAGTCTACATTTTAACATACAGTGGACTTGCTCCGTTTTAAAAATTTAGCATATTTTATGAATTCATTTTTCTTTTTATTGCAGATAAAGCAATGGCAGCGCATGCACACACATAATGGCTTTTTGTGTAAAGAAAACTGTAGTACACACAGTGTTTGTTACTGACCAATAAGCTTCTCTCTTCAGTTTGTTCAGTTAAGGTTTAAAAATGAAAGGTGGGTGCTGATTGCTTGCCGTGGCAACTGCTACAGATTCTGTCTGCTCCCTTTTTGATAAATTTCCCTCACAGTATATCACATTTGCTTAACTTGGTCTTACCAAGCGGAAGTCTTCTGCAAAAGTGCACTTCTGTATTCTTGTATCCAACCATAGCCAACAACCTGTCAAATGCCTTCACAGACATTATGCTAAAATTCATAAAGTTGTCAGGATAAACATTAAGTTAAAGTAACCAGATGACATCCTGTGTGATGTGAGTGGATGTACCCAATATTGTTGCCTCTGCTCTTTCTCCTCTAATCTGATTCTCCTCCTCAGCAGCAGCATAAACTCCAAGGTCCAGTACGCCCCTGGTATCAATCTACTCCAATCTTTAAGTAAGCACACCATTTTTTGCATATAAACTGATCTTTTGGGAAAAACACATGCGTCTAAATACATGCTAAATTGAACAAGAGCCCTAAGCTGTTAGAAACTGAGTAAAATCTCTTTGTTGTGATCTTTGATGTTATTTGGGATTTAGAAACTTCATAGTGCTAGAGAGCACAGGAAAGGCTTGTTTTAAAGCTCTTCCGCTGCTTGGTAAAAATATATAAATTCTTTAATACCCATAGTCTGGGCACAGGGGCTTGTAAAGCAAGTATCTGAAACTATTTTTATTTATGAAGCTATGCATAATATTGTAACTGACACTCAGCATGATGTGCTCTGCAACATACAACCGAATAGCCTTAATAGTATATTTCCTCTTCCTTTGAAATGTTAAAATACACAGCTGCTCCCGCGTGAAAACATGGAGGAAAAATTAATTTTACTGAACCACCCCCACTATTCTGCAGCCCAGCAAGGCAGCGGAAATGAGTACAATTGTCAAGAATAATCACCATGGGTCACATCAGAAGAAAGAGATCACTGCGAGACAAAAGACAATTGCAAAATGCCTTAGATAAAGGCATTGATGCATAATGCATTACACACAGTGTAACGAAGAGACAAGGGTTGCTGTATAATACATTCTTGTGATATATATATATTTTTGTTATGTTTTATAGACATGTGCATACAATTTTAATTAAATAAAAAAATCAAACTGACATATTTAGTAATGTGCTGATGAGTTCAATAAACCCTTATATACACATGCAGGAAGAATTAGGAGTGCTAAGCACCTCCTGGATGTAATGTACAGGCCCCTGCAGACTATGCCCCCAGCCCAGATTCTGTACAGAATTAGAGACCTTTGGTTAAAGGGCTGGAGAAAGTATTTAATGGATCTTATGATGCCACCACACTTGTGCTCCACTGAGGTCTAGGAGTCCCTCTGCTGCAGTAGCAGATGGAACTTGTAGTCTTCGATCCATGATCAGTGGATTGCACAGGCTCCTGCAAACAATTCCCCCAACCATGATTCTGTACATTGGTACAGACCTTCCGTTATGCGGCTGGAGGAAGTAATCAATGGACTTTATAACATCACCATACTTGTGCTCCATTGGGGTCTACAAGTCACTTTGTTGCAGTAGTAGATGGGACTCGTAGTCTTTCATTGACAGATTGAAAGATTCTGTGAATGGATGAACCAGCTGCGCATGGTAAAATAAAAAATACAAGCTGCAGAGAGAAAAACCTATTAATTCAGGTAAGGGAGGGGGGTTGGGCGTGTTGAAAATACAACAGCATATACTGATATGTAATTTGTCATTTGTCAGTTTTTCTTTAAATTTATTATATTTAAAAACGATATGCTGCAGGCTTTTGGTGAGAAGTAAAAACAAATATATATTATTTTTATTTAGCTAATATATATAAAGTGTGTGTATGTGTATATGTGTATATATGTATATGTGTATATATATATATATATATATATATA
>NW_017307170.1:630905-654197 GCF_000935625.1 Nanorana parkeri | reverse complement strand
TATATATATATAAAATCTATTTCTAGATTATATATCAATACAATACAATACTTAGGGGTTCATTGATAAAAATTCCGCTCAGCGTATAGCTGGGTAGAAGGCATTCACTCTGCACTAGCTCCTCCTAGATGTGCGTGATGAGTATGGGAATTTCCTATACTTGTCAATGCTATCTAGGAGCGCTTGTGCTGTGTGAATGGAACTTTTCCGGGTGGAACTTTTATAAATGAACCCCTATTGAGTGAACTCCTTAGTACATACTGTATGTATATTGAAAGTATTATGAAAACCATTGCTTTGGGGGAGCATGCACAAGGCCATCAATTATGTACATATTCTAGGCACTAATCAGGAGCCAACAATACTTTAACATGAGCTCAGCACATTAGGGGCACAATAACCCACAGCTGTACTTCAGCCTCATCACAGTGAGCAAATTTAGTGAGATGATGATACCAAGCTCCCGCAATAAACAATACGGCAGGTGTATCAAAGACTCCCCAGCTTAGGCTGCAGATTTACTGGTGCAATAATTGAAAAAATCCAATTTCTCCTGACAGAACTCCATCTCAGCCTATCTTACTTGAGCATGACCAGATCTTCACCCTATTCGCCACAACAACAAAGTTCCTAACTTTCTCCGACTCACAGTATCTCCCCTAAACAACCCTGGTTGAGAACCATCTTTCCAGCATCCAACTTCAGATCTGACCCTGTGGGATGACAATCTAATGTCCTCTCTGCACAGTTCCATTGAGAACTTCGCTCCATCCACATTAGATTCTGGACATTCCAGACAAGTATCCTGTTACCACTCTCCCCTGCCAGTCCTCAAATTCGGTACCCTGCTCTCCCATACCCTCTACTACCGTTAAACAGCCACACAACACCTTTTTAAGGACCTCTGTTCAATACATTCATCCCCTAGGAGTTTCATTATAGATGGAGTTGAATCTATGGAGATATTTTGAATGTCTCCCACACCCATAAGTTATCTCAGATTACTTCTCTTGCCTACTAACATTATTATACTGCCATGTTTGCTGCATATAATTTTGTTTATGAAAGGGTTAGTGCACACATTCCTGTGCTATGGCCACCAAAATTCCCTTAAATATTTCTGTTGCCCTCATATCCGGACCTTATTTTGTTGTTTGACATGTCAGTTCAATATACATCTCACCATCTCAGTTTCACTATCATTGCTCATGTAGTTATAAGCCTGCAGTTGAACAGCCCATTGATTTGGATTCTGTTGCACTTCCTCTTTCAAGTTTGCCTATTTGAAGACTAATCGTTTCAATTTTCACCCCTACATTCCGATATTATAGCTGACTTCAACCCTAACTGTGGTCCAATGTAGCCATTAAATATAAGGTAAAACTTCCCTATTTTTATAAGACCACCCCCCCTCCCTGCTCCCTTTCCCCAACCCCCCTTCCCATTTCATGTCCATCACTCCATACTAGAAAAAAATGTCAACATCTATAACCCTATCCTCTTTCCATAACTTCCCCTAGAAAATGTTTCTAGTTTTATAGACCTACCCAATACTAAAAATGATATCCTGACTTGAAGGGTTACTACACACTGAACGTTTACCTCCTTCATAACCTGCTGGCTCCAGGAAGAGAGTCGTTGCTCCCACACCTGGAGACTCGACTGGCAAACACTTAGTTCAACTTAGTTCACCACAAGTTCCAACTTATCTTGGCAAAACTACCACCTCAAACAAGTACCCTAGAAACTCCACCACTTGCTTTACATATAGTTCTATGTGTTGTATACTTTCTATATTTCTAGGCATGTTCCACCTACCCTCTTCCCTTTCTCGCTTTCCCCCACAGGGCCGGAGGGGTGCGGTCGATAGTGAGACAGCATCCCTAAACCAAATATCCAATGAAATCTTACCTATTTCATTACAATAGCCACCACAATAATATCATTAAATGTCAAAGGGCTAAATTACCCGAATAAGCATACCTTTGCATTCAGATATTTCCATTCTTTAAAGGCTAATATAACCTGATGATAACTATATAATCCAAATCTTATAAACTAGTGCCCCTACTAAACATAGTGGAAATCTCAGGAGGTTTATGAGATCTGTGCACATTATTTACATGGAGGAAATCAAGAATCCCTCAGGATGATATCTTATCCTCATAGGCTTTCTATGTGACCAGGGAGTTACCTTAGTGAATTACTATTCTCCAAACACTAATCAGCTTCCTTTGCTTTCACATTTGCTTCAAACCAATAACATTTACAAAAAGGAGACTGTAATTCATACCTATACTCCCACACTGACAAGTCAGACTCCTACACCACTGTCCACAGCACTGTAAATTTATTTTGCACATTATTAGCATGGCACTCTTTCTTAAGGTCCCCACACACCTTACGATAATCGTACGATAATCGCGGGGAATCCCGCGATCGTACGATTATCGTAAGGTGTGTGGAAGCCGTGCGACCTCTACTACTGTAAGGTCGCACGACTTTAAACTTACGAACATGTTTCAAAACCCGCCGAGCATCGTACGATGTTCGGCAGGTGTGTAGCATGTTCGTGAGATAAAAGCCGGACGGGCCGGTGTGCGCAAGCGCACACTGCCCATTCGGCATTGCGTACGCCCCCTCAGGGGGCGTGGCTTGCGATCATCGCAAGTACGATCTGCCTATGCAAGATAGGCAGATCGTACGTTTTTTTAAGTACCTTACAACCATCGCAAGACAAAAGTCTTGCGATGGTTGTAAGGTGTGTGCCCAGCCTTAGACTGCTGGAGCAAAATATCCCTAACCTCACTGGGTATTACCCCCCTCCACATAACTATTTCTCACGCATCAACCATATTTTCAGCACTCTCGCCTCACTGTCATAAATTCTGAATATGCACATGAGAGATGTTTCATTGACATACCACACAGCTGTCATTTACACTCTTTCTTCACTGCAAAGTGTTAACGTAGACCCCTCCTGGCACTTATACATTTTATTAATAACATATACATCTATTTAAGTGACCCCTTTTAAAGAATACATTGACCTTATCCACACCCCCCTTGTGTCCCCTTCAACCAGGTAGAGAGTCCACAAGACTGTTATAAGAGGCAAGTGTATCCAAATAGCTTCACAGCTGAAGAAAAAGAGACAGATATGCATGAAGAATCTGGAACTTGTTTTTGATGATAAGATCCCCTAACCCTCAAATCAAGGCAGATCTTGAGAAAGCAATGAGAAATCTTAACCTCTTACTGACATGTTAAACAGATAAACAGCTACGGCGCACTAAACACACATTTTTTTAAAAAGGGAAGCCAACAAGACTGACTCTCAGCTACTTGACTAAGAACAGTAGACCTCATACAGAAGCCTATTCACTTTAAAACCAAGAGAAAAACCTTTATGAGCAACCCAACCAACTTTGTGCAGGAATTTCAGCACCAACTTTCTAAATTATACACTGACGATTATCCTATTTGCCATGATCTTGCTGAACAAACATCAGCACAAGTAAACTTACTAAACATCCAGGAAACACTGAAAGACAACCTAGATTTCTACATTAGAATAACTGCCACAATTAAATCCTTCAAATTGAATAAATGCGCTGGTGCTAATAGCTTTACAGCCATGCATTATAAAAAACAACAATTCCTAACTCCTCTATTGACAGATGCCCTAAATAGCTTACTAAAACCACACACATTCTGACAGGAGACATTGGAGGCAAGCATAAGTATGATTCACAAAACTAAAACAGATAATTTCAGTTGGTCAAATTACAGGCCAATTTCTATGCTTAATGTTAAGAAAAAAATTCTGGCACAACAAAGAAGAACAGAAAGGGAGCAGACAAAATTGCACATTATTAAAATTACACCAATCTTTAAAATAAGGATAAGTAATTCACTCAATCATCAGATGGGTTAATGCCTTTGTCACAATCAGCAAATGGAACTGGGAACAGAACCAGGTTAGTAACAGGTACTAATCAACATGGCATGCAACAAACATGCAAAGATTCTAATTCAGGACAGGAATACAGAAGGGTGCAATCTAGTGCATTAAAAGTGTTTAATCATAAATGATAAAAAGGTATGAAACCTCCCAAGGAACCAAGTAGTGCATGGTATAACAATCCAGGGGCACAGAAGATCTTTTCCCTTCCTGTAACCAGTGAAAATGGAAAATCCTCTGGGTAGAAGCATAGATGAGAACATGTTCTGCACTGTTAAACAGCAAGCATCTAAGCAGTAACCTCTCAGGCACTAGCTCCATTAGCTCACATGATCTCTATGGTCTGGCTCTTGGAACCGAGAGTATTTCAGAGAATACCACCTTGGAGGTCTTCTTCTTTAGACTGTGACTAGGTCTCTGAAATCCTTTTTGAGGAAGCTCCATCTTCCCCTGATTTTGTCATTGGTACCATTGTGCTGGGTGGGGGGGTCTTCCCCTGCCCCACTCAACAATCTGTCCATCCGATCCGCAATGTGCTGAATAGAGTTGGGCTGGATGTTCGAGTCGAAGTTTGTGTGTTCGCCAAACACATAACTATAAGGGCGTTCGGCGGTCTGTTCAAACGCTAAACGCCCCACATGGCAATGCGCCTTGTGAAGCCCTAATTGGCTAAAGGCTTACACCTGACCACAGGTCAGGTGCAAGACTTTGCCCAATCAGGGCTCAGTACTCAGATGACGTGAAACTGAACATAGTTGGGCGGAGCTAGCTGTTACCGCTAGCTCCGCTCAATTGTTTATGTTTTGCCGGCATCTGTCAAAATGCCATTATGTGGCTGGTGTATGTCACGAGCGGTGGCCGTTTAAAAAAAAAATTCTATTTATTTTGTCAAGTCGTCGTCATGGACAATGCTGGATGTAGTGATTAACCCTGGCTTACATCATGGCTCCATTATTTTTTTTAACGCTAAAGGACTTAGTGTCCTTTAGGATTCCATAAACAAAAAAATAACCAAAAAAACTAAAAACTAAGCCCAGCAAACAAAACAAAACAAAAAGAGGGGTTGATAATACGGACAGGAAAATACATTCTACCCTTTTCCCCTCCCGTACTGGTTAGACAGTCAACATTTCCAAATACAAAAGTACATATCAAACTACATATCAACTAATAGTTCCCATAATATTACTTAGCCATCTTGACCACATCAGCTGAAATTTATAAAACTGTTTTTTTAACCAATAGTTATGTTTTTCAAATCTTATGCATTTATACATTTCTATTTTCCATTCCTCCATTTTTTTAAATCTTAATTGCTTACGAGCCAAAAATAATGCTCTTGTTACAGACACAGATGTATTCCCATCCATCCCTGAGGAGCTACAGCATCCTAAAATACCTGTTAGGGGTTCAACCTGTAAAGATACCCCATAATGTACACTGTACGTCGTCAGTCACGAAGGGGTTAATATAGAAATTACACCTGACCAATATAGTTTAAGCATCGGGCATTACCACAAGTGAAGAATCAGGGTGCTTTGAGGCTGATGACATTTAGGACATTTTGGGTTCACTCTACAATTCCACTTAAAAAGTATATTCTGGAAGAATGGTCAAACATTCCCATAGACATACTCCTAAACCTTGTGGACAGCCTTCCCAGAAGAGTTGAAGCTGTTATAGCGGCAAAGGGTGGGCCATCTCAATATTGAACCCTACAGACTAAGACTGGGATGCCATCAAAGTTCATATGCGTGTAATGGCAGGCGTCCCAATACTTTTGGCAATATAGTGTATTTGTTCTAGCAGTGAAGGTTAATTTTCAGGGTTTCCAGAGGCAGAGGCAGATGCACTAGCTCGCTTAAAACTTAATACAACAATGGTTTCTAATGGAGTTCTAAGAGAACTTTGAGGTAGAGATGTTGGACCATTAACTGATCTTTTTACAAAATCTGCTTCAAACAGGAGAAGTTCCCATGTTTGACAAAAAACTAATATTGTACCCGCCCACTAGAAGGGTCATAAGGAAGAAGCTGGCAACTACAGGACAGTGAGTCCGACATCTGCAGTAGTAAAATTAATTAAACTGAACCAAACAAATGGAACAGTGATCATTTAATAACACACAACTTACTGGACCCAAAGCAGCATGGCTACTGTGGGCAGGTCAAGTCAGACTAATCTGACTAAACTTTTTGACTGTATCAAAAATGTTTTGGACCAGTAGAGAAGCACATATAGGTGCAGTGGCAATCAGTGAAGACATGTACAATGTGTTCTAGGCAATATGGCGTCACCAGATAGAGATGTTGGTGCAAATATGTGAGCAGAGCACCTGGAAAATGAGGCAGAGGATGGGGTGAGCTCTCACGCTCAGTTCCTAGGTTTTCAACTTTAAGAAACTATAAGAAAGAGGAACATCCCAATGTACAGATGATACGTGGCACATGAAGCCTGCCATAGTCAAAAATGTTCACAGCTACTTTGCGCTGTATATTGAGATAAAGTCTGAATTATAGTCTATATTGTATATTTAAAATACTGTGGACTGCAGTGTGATGGGCTACATATTGTGTTCCCACAGTTCAGAGCTCCAACAGTCCATTTTAGGATGACCATTTTGTGTGCCTTAGCAACCACTGTAGTTGCTGTTTAGCTGTTGCCCCACCTTGAAGTAATTTGTTGTTGTTGTTCTATTTTTTTAAAATGTATTTACAGTTTTATATTAACTGCTAACCAGGGACACTGATCTCCAAACAGCAAACTCTCCCTGGCGCCCCGGGAGTCTCCTGCTCCCGGCGGCCAAGGAGAGAAACAGTGCAGTCTATTTTTCTTTATTCTGACACGAGCATGTCAGAATAGAAAAAAAAAAGATTTTTCCCATTGAAAAGCATTGGGGCATTACTATTGGCTATTTCAATTTGCAATAGCCAATAGTAAAATAGCATTGTTCCCGCCCTCTGCTGATGGACCTGATGGGGAACTGCAGCAGAGGGCGGGTACAATGCTAATTTACTATTGGCTATTGCAAATGGAAATAGCCAATAGTAATGTCCCAATGCTTTTAAATGGGAAAATTCTCTTTTTTTTTTGTTCTATTCTGACATCTTCACCTCACTTCAGATCGGTCATTCACTCGGCTGCCCTCGGCAGCTTGGTGAATAGACCCTATTGTATTTTCCATTAAAAATTATTGGATTGAGGTTTTCTCTTTTTAGGGTTAGCTGTATTATTTGGGGAGAGGTATATATTTTTTTCTGTTGCCTCCCTTTTTTATTTTGGGGTGCACAGCATACACTTGTTGCTGACACAGGCAAATGTACTGTTTGTTTACTACATGTCAGCGCATACTTGTGTGTCAAAGAGGTATGCACCAAAGCACCACCTATTCATCTCCCCCATTGCCATAGCTGCCACCAAATTTAGGTAATCCCCTTTATTAAAAAAATTTCAGACAGGTCTATGTCAGTAGCCCATACTGTCAGCAGTAGGGTACACATTGTGAACCCACTACCAACACGTGACTATACGCAGTTCCAATCCTACCGAGCCGTCACAAAGACATGGCGATACCATTCTTCCCTCCCCCCCGGACTGACCCTGCGCTTCTCCGACAGCACTCCTCCCCCGGGCTTTCAGACTCCCCGTAAATCACCGCCGCACCGCCGTCCTCTCTCCAGGCCGACGTCCGCGTCATCCCATCCAGGTGAGTAACACTCGGGGTGCCGCTCTCAGCGATTCTGCCACTCCCGTATTTGCCTCGCGGCAGATACGCCCCTGGGTCTGAGGCCAGCTAACTGAAAGCGATCATCACTGGGGTTTGGTTAACTCCGCAGACAATAGCTGCCACCATGTGTTTTAAGGGAAATAAACAGCATTACCAGCAAATGCTGTAACAATTTAAAACGTAAACAAAGCCTCTAATGGCATTGTCCCTTCAGACAGGAATATAACAGGTTTTACAATACGGTAGCTCTCTTCACAGTGCAAAAGGATAACTTAAGTTCTTATTTAGAGCATAGAGATAAGATTGACAATTTTAAAAGATAATTTTTTAGTAAAATAAACGGTGCAAAAAATATATAATTAGTATGGTTATTATTTTATCCAGTAAGCATTGTCAGGAATGCTACTGCACACTGGGTCAGTCCTCTAGCACCTGGGAAGGATGGGGCACAATGCTGGAGCTGGTGGTGCTGCCACATCTTGTCGGATTGTGACAGCTCAGTCACCTGTATCCACTCCTCCTCAATGGCCTCATCCTCCAACTTCGAACCAACAGTCCTCCCCGAGCACCCCATAGCCTATGCAACATCCCAGGCTAAATGCTGCCATGCTGAGGTGCTAGTGATGAGGAGAAGGAAATGGGGCAGGCTTCAATGGGGGCAATTATATCCCTCCTAAGCTCTGGGTGTTGTACATGGGTGAGTGAAGAATATTGAGGACAGAGTTGTCCTCATCGACACTGGGGGCCCTTTGATGCAGGCAATTTGTTGTGAATCTGATATTTTATGCTCAAATGTCTGTGCAAGAACCCAAGGATTGCTGATGAAAGAGTAAGCTGGCCAATCTACTGCCACCAACCCAGAGAAAGCTCAAAATTGTGGCACTTTGAGGAGGGTCTGCATATAAACTTCTTTGCTGCTTTTCCTGCATTCAATGCATTAGGAGGTTTTGTTACACAGTGGCAAGTTTGCCCTAACAGTGTGGACCAACTCACTTTCATTAAAGTAAACCAGTCTTGGATTACCAATGGGTACAAAACCTCTGCTTCTGAATAAACGTTTAAGTGACATCTGGCCGCCCCAAAAAATGATACCTGCCACCATTGCCATCTCCTGCCACCTCTCCTGGCCTATTTTGGAGCACTGTAAAGGAGCCACCCAATGTTTTCACAGTTTGAGCTCAGCTGCTAAATTTATAATGTTTGCTGCAGAGTAAATCTGCAATTGCTCCGAAGAATTGGAGGCTTATTCCAGTGCTCAATCGTGCAAAGAAGAAGCCAAATCTGAACATGATGAAGAAACACTGCCGTCTTCTCTGGGTCAAAGCTCATTAAAAATGGTCTGTCACAAAGTGGAAAACTGTTCTGTGGTCAGACATATCAAAATACGACATTCTTTTTGGCAACCATGGGCGCCATCTTCTCCGGACTAAAGAGGAGATGGCCCTTCTGGCTTGTTATCAGCACTCGGTTCAAAAGCCTGCATCTCTGCTGCTACGGGGGAGCATTAGTGCATAAGGAATGGGCAGCTTGCACATCTGGAAAGGCACCATCAATGCTGAAACATAGAAAAAAAGAAAATAGCACTGCGCTTCAAACTCAAAAAATATTCCTAAAATGTGAGAAAAATATTATGAAATGTGAAATTGTCACAAAGTGATAAACAATTTTGTGTCATATACAACACCTGTGTTGCACAATGCCTGTGCTGATGATAGTAAGAAAAAGCTCTAGGTCTAATGGTCTAGACCAGGGGCTCCCACAACTTTTCATCTGGAGATCTACTTTTTAAATGACGAGCTCAATGAGATCTACCAACGAAAAAACACCTGCATTTGGGGCGTAGCAGTGCATTGAAGTCAATGGCACCGCAGCCACACTCCCAGTGCAATCGCCGCACCAGGAATGCAGACACATTAGTGCCTGCATTCCAGTCCAGTGTGATCTACAAAAATGCAGCATTTTTGCAGATCGCGCTGGACCGGAACGCAGGCACTAATGTGCCTGCGTTCCAGATGTGGGTGATTATACTGAGGACGGGGGGCATGGCTGTGGTGCCATTGACTTCAATGCACCGCCACGCCCCTGAATGCAGGGAGCCGGCCGGCTTGCATTCCAATGCGTTCTAGAGGCCGAACACTCTGGAACGCAGACTTTGTGGTGTGAACCGGCCCTTTCTTCTCTCTCTCCTCACGCACTCTCCTCGCGCTCTCTCTCCCCTGTTTCTATCTGCTGTCTCTTCTCTCTCTCTGCTGTCTCTACGAGCACGGCGGTAGGACAGGACACAGGTCAGTGAGCCGATCGCGATCTACCAGTGTTCGCTTTGCGATTTACTGGTAGATCGAGATCTACCTAATGGGCACCCCTGGTCTAGACACTATAAGTGCCATAATAAACATAGAAAAAAATGTGCTAGTACATCTCATAGAATGTGTACATATAGAAAATCCTGTGTTAAATCTCACAAGTGATGTACAACTCCCTCTTAATCTACATATCCATATGTGAAGTCCATTACTTCTTGATATAATAAAGTCCTTGAAATATGTGAGGTTATATCTTCCAACTTTTATAATCAACACCACGCCCGTGAATGCATAAACAATTAGTGAATCAGTGCTCTCCAGTCTCCACCGCGCTCAAAGATAAGATCTGGCCGCACTCACCGACTCATATTGCTCACCATATTTCAGATGAACAATTAGCGCTTTGCTGATCTATGTAGAACCAAATCCTCTCCTTTGTTTTTAATCAGACAATAAATTGAGGTAGATTCCTCCCAACTCTGGCTTATCTTTCCAAAATCGTGTAACACTATTCCTCCATCTTCCACCTTCTCCTGTGCTCAGAGAGAGCAAAAAAGGCTTCCCATAGTGTAGTATGTCAGAATAAATGTATTTAAAACGATTAAAATGCACTTACAATTAATAAGGCAATTGCACATGGATTGTGTCCACTGGAGCTCCTGTCTCTATGATTGTAATGCTCGCATAGATCCACCCACCTGATGCATTTCGTCACTATTGACTTTCTCTGAATCGACGATCTGCTGAAAGATATATTCATGTTTTAGAGCACATGTGCTCCCATCCAGAAGATGTCTTTTTGAGGAAAGGCCTTGCATATTTCAACAGGACAATGCTAAACAGCATACTACATCTATCACAACAGTATGACTTCATAGTAGAAGAGTCTGGGTGCTTAACCTGCCTGCAGTGCAGACCTTTCACCAATTTAAAATATTTGACGCATTTTGAAATGAAAAATATGACAAAGAAGACCCAGGACTGTTGAGCAGTTAAAATCCTATATCAGGCAAGAAAGGACAACATTCCACTCCCAAAACTCCAGCAACTGGTCTCCTCAGTTCTCAGACATTTACAGAGTGTTGTTAAAAGAGAGGATGCTACACTGTGGTAAACATGGCCCTGTCCCAACTTTTTTGAGATGTGTTGTTGCCATCATTTTCAAAATTACATAATTTTTTTCTTAAAATGGTACATTTTCTTAGTTTAAACATTTGATATGTTTTCTATTTTCTATTGTGAATATAATATGGGTTTTTGAGATTTGCAAACCATTGCATTCTGTTTTTATGTACATTTTACACAGCGTCCCAACTTTTTGGGAATTGGGATGGTACATCAATGGAAGATGTGATTGATGTTGGATTTACCACTGGGCCAGGGCTGTGAGGAAGAAGCCTTTGTCCTCATCAACATAGAGATGAGGTGTTTTGCCCTATGGTAGTATTTCTATGGCTTTGATGCACATAACAATGTGGTGATTTGGTGCACTAAACTGTACTGTACTAGTATGCAGTGATGCGCTTCAAACAAAAGGTAGCTTTGCCTGTGTTAGCAACAAGTTCACGCTGTTCAACACCTTGAAAAACAAAATTTAAAAGACCCTGGCAAAATTATGTTGAAATAAGATATACCTCCAGGACTTCTCTAGAGTCTCTTGCATCCTCTGGAACTCTTTACCCCAACCTGTCCGTCTATCTCCCACCTTGACTGCCTTTAGGCGTTCCCTAAAGACTCATCTCTTCAGGGAAGCCTATCCCACCTCGACCTAACCACTGAACCTTCACATTCTCAAATAATTCATCCCCACACAGCTCCCTCCACTTGCCCCTCCTCTTTCAGATTGTAAGCCCTCAGGGGCAGGGCCCTCCTTACCATCTTGTATCGTATTGTAACTGTAATGTCTTCCTTATATTGTAAAGCGCTGCGCAAACTGTTGGCGCTATATAAATCCTGTATAATAATAATAATAATAATACCTCTCTCAAAATAAAAAAAGATAAAATCCTAAACAATAAACTACAACCCCATGTTATGTCATATTGGTTAATAATGTTAACAATAATTAACTCTGGCTGTACTGTGCTGACAGATCTCATAATCAGTTGTAAACTAGCTTTAAACAATGTCTGTTCTAACAAAGGATTAAAGATCTTGAAGCATTGTATGTTAAAGCAGAACTCCAGGTATTTTTTTTAACCCTTGCAGTGGGACTACCCCTGCACTGCAAGGGTTAAATGCTTTTTTTGGTCTAGGTTAATAAATAAAAGTTATACTCACCAGGTCCCCAGAGCAAGCGCTCTTAGACTGGTCCCTTCTACCTCGGTCCCCCTCTGCTGCTGCGATCTAAGGTCCATGAGTCATCACGTTCTATACACAGTGTATAGGATGTGAGGACAGAGAGAGACATTCCATCGCTGCAGAGGAGGAGACAGGCAGGAGGAAGCACTGTCACAGCAGGCCAAATCTGAGGATAGGGTGAGTATATCTTTGTCATTTTTTAACCTAGACAAAAACAAGCACTTATCGTTTACAGTGCGGAGGTAGCTCCACTGCAAAGGTTAAGTGAAAAATTACCTGGAGTTCTTTTTAATGGAGGGGAAGCTCAGTCTGCCCCTAGTCTTTATAATGGGACAATTGAAAATTGAGAGAGGAGTTTGCAAAGACCTTCTACACAGACATATCTAAAACGTGTGAATAGGAACACATAATTACAATGTAGAGGGGTTTTCTCAAATTTGATTGCAAAAGAGAGACTATAACCACAAATATTCCTGATTACCAAAGGAGTGGTTTAGGCCTCAAATTTGGTAACACAGAGCATGATTTACCCTGCAGCAAACACTATAAATTTTGAAGCAGACCAGAATAGTTGTAGAAACATTATGCATGGCAAATTTACAGTGCCTGATAGACATGTGCACCAGCAAAAAATTTGTTTAGTTTAGTTTCGTTTTGAAAAAAAAAAAAAAAAATTTGTTTATTTTAGTTTCGTTTTGAAACAAAACAAAAAAAATTGGTTTAGTTTAGTCGTCCAATAACGAATTTCGTTGCGTCAAAATGACATTAGGGGGAACAAAAATGACAGTCTGCAGAAGATGAAAAAAAAAAGCCTGAGGTTCCCCCCCTGCTCAAGCCACTACTAGCTGCATGTGATGAACCTCTGCCTTCCGCTCAAGGCCTTTCAGACATGATTAATACAGGGGAGTTCCCGATGACCTGAACCTGAAGCTCATCCCTAGCCAAGTGTTAGCCAGCAGACTACATTTTTTATGTACATGAATCTGCAAGAAAAACATTTCCATATGTTAACTCCTGAAAACTAAAAGGCAGTCTTCCTCTTGTTTGTACCACAGTTGGCTTCTCACTGTCATTTAAAGTGGGTTGTAAGATTGTGATTTTAGACTTGTGTGCAGTGGCAAACTGGCCAGCAGGTAAATTTGGTAAATTAACAAAGATAAACCTAAACAAAGCTTAACTGACTGTCTGATATTAAACATTGATATCCTGATACTGATGACAGGGCTTAATGAGAGTGGTATGCATTTTTATGGGGTCTTCTGTTTGGTTTCCTGTGTCTAAGGGGGCACCAGACCACACTCTTCTTTATGAAGTGGACCGGAAAAGCCTAAATTATTCTCTGAATAGGCTTTGCAAAAGACATAGGGAGATCAGCTAAATATTAGTTTATGCTGACCAATTTGACAAATTGGTGAGGTAGGGACCCTGGACCTGGGATCCCCTTGTGGGCCTCAGAGTCCCAGTCTGCCCCTGCTTGTGTGTGTGAATGTGAGAATAACAAAGCTTAAGGATGCAACACATGTAGCTTTATTGGCTTTCAAGAAAAAAAATATAGCCATGGTTGTTTCAAGCAATCCCTTGAAAAAGTGCAAAGATTGTCTCAAACCATTTCAGGACACTGATTGAAGTGTATGTGAAACCAACTACAATGCCTGATTATGTTATCTCCTGCAGACAATACATTGTTTTTTTCAGGGTATAGAATACAGATTGTCTGATGTAGCCTTTCTTTTGTCCTATCTCTCTTCCAAATCAGTGGCCCCCCAGGTGGTATATGTTGGGCTTTAGTGCATCTGAATATCTTCTGCTTCTTAGCTCTTCATTTTATTCTTTGTATTTGCCTGATCCGTTGAGACAGCCAAGGTTTAGAGGGCATGGAAATAGATCAACCTGGGGCTGGACACACAGCATCCCATACAGCATCATTATCATTATCTTGAATCCGACAGTGACTCATACAATTAAACTAGCACATTTTGCTCCTGTCATTCAAAACAAGACAAGATCAAATGTGAATTTACAGGCTGAGCTCTCACCACAAAATCCATACATACCTTCTAATTGCCCCATTATTGAGAGGCAGTCTTGATCCCAATTTCTTTCCGTATTTAATTAAAACTGCATTCTTGAGTATATTGCACAGACCTGGATGAGCAGATTCAATTATTGGCTCCTAAATACATTATCATAATATATACCTGCTGCTCTTGTTCTTTCAACTGTATCTGACATTCTGGTGTCAGCATCTCTTAGTTCCAAAATTAGCTTGATGGTTTCAGCTGGACAATGGCAGTTGCTGAGGCAACGGGCGACATCCGAAGAATGTCAAAGGTCACTGTCATGATATTACTAGGGAATATCTTTTCTTCCTTGCTACTCTACCTCTACACACAGGTAAATCTTGGTCACAAGAACAAATGCCAATTATGTAAGCAAGGCAGATTGGATGAGTGTTTTATTTTTTACTGTATACAAAATCTACTTTGTATATATAATCTAAAATAATATGGTATCCAGAAAGGTGGATGGAATAAAAAAATAACCTAATAATGTTAAGCATAGTTGTAATGTAAATTGTATGGGTGAAACTATTAGAAAAGTCTGAACTGGTGCAAACTATTCTTGTTAGGACTGCTGCACAAATTCATTTGTAACTCTGCATGGCCAGTGTTGAAATGCACAAAGATTCCACTCTGCACAGCTGGGAATATAACACACAAATAAGGGAATTCAATATCACATTTGCACCAGAATTCTGGTGCTAATGCAGCATGAGAAATATCTGCACCAAATTTAAAACATGCTGTGCCATTTTCAGACCTCCATCGACCACCAAATTCAAGTACTTTTAAATTATGCCATATTTCATTCTGCCACTGTGCTTGCAACATATTCAGTAAATAAACTCTGACAGTTGGGTAATAAGAAAAATAATGCAAATTAAGACCAAGTACTTTTGACATAACTAGTATGTCCCATTTTCATATTGTATATGTCTGTCCCAGGTGCAACATTCCTTGAAACTTTTTCAAAGTGTTTTTGCAACATTTTGTGTTTGCGCATGTTTTGTGACATTTTGCATAGAGGGTTATTCATGAAGGAACCAAAGGATTAAAAGAGAACTATGGGGTAAGTGTTTTTACCCCATAGTTCTCTTAAGGGTCATGGAAGGATGAGATATACTAGCATCCTCCCGTGACCCAAAGCTCAGTATATTGCGAGCTATAGCTCGCGGTATACTGAGACCGCTGCAGCCAGGACGGATCCCGACATTACTGTCGAGATCCACCCAGCTGCATGAGTGACAGCTGGCTCTGCCTATCTAGAGGCAGAGCCAGCTGTACCCGCCCCCTCCCACGTCCGTTCCTCCAGTCAGCGCTGGAGGATCGGAGCAGGGAGGGGGGAATCCCTGCAGGGAGCCTTGAGTGACAGTCACTGTTCTCTGCAGGGAGATGATCAAGAAGTGAATGAGCGATGGTATGTGTTCACTCCCCGATCTATTGAGCCGACGTGTGACAGTTTCATTGTCACACGTCGGCTCAAACTATGAGGATGAGTGATTTTCACTCACCACATAGTTCTCCTTTAAGGTGGAGCATCGGCTAATCCTTCGGCTCACTTCACCCGCTGGAGCCCCCTGGTTCAGCCGAACCGAAGGGCTGCTGTGCGGGCTATTCACAATAGCCCGTACAGCAGCCGAAGGCAGACAAGCGGCTCAGCCGAGCGGAATGCATATGCTTCAGCTCGGCTGAGCCAAAGTCACAGCTGAAGCGGACCATTCTCCCTGCAAATGTAAACAACTGGGCGTAGACCACTGGGCGGAGCCAGTTGTGATGTCGTGGCTGGCTCCGCCCAGTTGTTGTCATTCAATGACAGCCCAGCGTCCTCGAGGACCATTTGTTTTGATTTGTCCGGGACCTGCGGGAAGCCAGTGACAGGTGCCGGACAAATGTAAACAGTTGGGCAGAGCTAGCAGTGATGTAACTGCTGGCTCTGCCCAATTGCTTATATTTTGCCGCCATGTGTCAGAATGTAATTTTGCCCCAGGAGTTTGTCGCGTACGGTCGGGTCGGCGGGCGGTGGTTTTTTTATTTCGACAAGTTGTCGTCATCGTTGACAATGCTGGACATCATGATTGGCCCATGATTTTTTGGGAAATATTTATTTAATAAAGGAATTGTCAAATATTTTCGTTTTGTGTTTTTTCAATTAAAGGATTTTTTACAAAAGCCTGCTGTCTTTAATTTACACTGTATTTAACCCTTTAGTGAATGGGTAGGGGAACAAGTATCCCGTTACTTATTCACAAGGGAGGCAACATCTGGGTGCTCCCTTTATAAAAGGGGGTATCCCAATGCAAATAAGGCCCCCTGCCCGCAGACCCCCGCAGCCAACACCCGAGAGCTTGTGGCGAAGAGGCCCTTGTCCCCATTGGCATTTTTCCAGGGGGGACCTGGTATGGCAGGGAGGGCGCTTGTTTGTCCCCCCTTTCCTGTCCTGCCAGGCCTGTGGGAATTTTAGTGAGGACCCCATGTCCCCCCCACCCATTTTTGGGGGTGAGGTTCCTCCTTAAAATTCCTACCAGACCTAAAGGGCATGGTATGACTTACGCAATTTATTTTGAACTTGGTGTCCCTCCTAACATTCCTACCAGACCTAAAGGGTCCCCACGACTTTTTAAAAAACATTTATTTTATTGATTTGTCATTTTTTTATTCTGCTCACTACCTCGAAGGTACTGACAGTTTAGAGCCTAGGACAATTTAGAGACAATTCTCCATAGATCACAATTATCAGTGCATAGTAGGAGTGAGAGCGTGGTTTCACACCCTAATATATAGTATACATATCCATGATCAAATGATCATTTTACCAAACCCGTGTATGCAGGTGCTTGGGAGAGGGGGGCTATTAAGAAAACGAAGCTCTCATTAAAAACATAGTAAGATATTAAAAATATTTTTAATTTATTTCTCGTAAAAAATTGTTACAATATATATATCATATACAGTTGATGTTGTGTCCATATATATCATACAATACATTGCAGTAATCTGGTAGTTGGTTGTAGATCTGTTGCAAGGTGATAGTTGCTTTTAGTTACCAGAACATGTTTCGCTGCATTGGCGACTTCCTCAAGAGGACTTAAATCCTAAAAAACTTTTTAACATATTCCAAACATTAGTCTCCAAAGTATGATAAGCATCAAACATGGACACTATAAATTGGAATAGTAATAACATAGATAACAATCATAAAGAACCTGCAACTTTAGTAGACCACACAGCAGAATGAGTCGGACAACATCGGAGGCCAAACAAGACCCTGGGATGGGGGGACCGCTGTGAGTGGTAATACTGTGTTGATTTGTACAGAACAAAGAATCATTTGAAACTGGTAAGTGTAAAGGTGACCAAAGACATAAACTGGTGGCCAGCAGATCCTACTGCCAATTCAATACTAAATAATCATTCTTCAGAAAGATCATGTAATAAACATGTAGGAATGTACTGGCCAAGCACTGCACTGAGCAGACACCCTTGGGGCTGACCTTTATGTCAAGAGAACATCGACCAGGAAAATCCTAACGAGGCCAATTCCTTCTTCTCCAGATGGTGTCTTTATAAGTCCAGAAAGCCTACACGCATTACATTGTTTGTGTGCCCTGTGCTAATGGTTTGGATGGTCACTAGTCATCTCATTTCTTTGCATATCTTAAAGTGTATGAAACCCTAAATAATTTTTTCAGTATATTTGGCATTATGCCTTATTGTTGGTCCATTGCAACATTTCTTACATGGAGATCATGACCATGATCCTGTTGTAGGCTGATAACACTAAGCCGCTACCCTACCATTTAGCAGAATGCTTTTGGGCAGCCCATCTGATAGAGCTGACAGGCAGTTCAGCAGCCAGCTGAAGGTGCATGCTAAATAGACTTGTGCGCCGTCAAAAAATTTGTTCCGTTTCGTAATATCCATTATTTCGTATTTCGTAATTCGAATTCGAAACTTAATTCAGATTCGTACGAAATACGGATTTTCGTTAGTTTCGGCACATTTTCGTAACTTTACGAACATTCATTATGATGAAGTTAAAAAGCAAAAATACCTTTGTTAATATTGGAGTCGATGTGGTAGTTGTTTTTGTATCCGAAATACGAATTCCGTTAATGGATTCTGTATCAGAATTTCGTATTTCGTATTTAAAAAAAAACTACCATCAACTCCAATATAAATGTACTTTGCTTTTTAACTTCAATATATAACGAATGTTCGTAACGGAACGAAAATACGTCAACGGAATTTCGTATATCCTGCCTGTATTGTAATGCAACTCTCAGCAGCAGAAGAAAACCTCTGATTGGTCAACCAAAAGGAAATACGAATTCCGTTAACGGAATCCGTATCCGAATTTCGTATTTCGGACTTTAAAAAAAACTACCATCAACTCCAATATAAATGTACTTTGCTTTTTAACTTCAATATAATGAATGTTCGTAACGGAACGAAAATACGTCAACGGAATTTCGTATTTCCTGCCTGTATTGTAATGCTACTCTCAGCAGCAGAAGAGAACCTCTGATTGGTCAACCAAAACGAAATACGAATTCCATTAACGGAATCCGTATCCGAATTTCGTATTTTGGACTTTAAAAAAAACTACCATCAACTCCAATATAAATATACTTTGCTTTTTAACTTCAATATAACGAATGTTCGTAACGGAATGAAAATACGTCAACGGAATTTCATATTTCCTGCCTTTGTATTGTAATGCAACAACCCTCAGCAGCAGCGGATCCGTATTTCGGATTAAAAAAAAATCTTATCATGTTGTTCAACCTCATTTACAGGGGTAATATTAGTTCCTGTTTCAAAGAAATTCGGATCCGAAATTCGTTAACGGAATTTCGTATTTCGGATATAATTCGGAAACTGCAATTCTGATTTCGTATGCTTACGAATCTACGAATTTCAGGAAAATTCGTACGAATTTCGATTCGTAACGAAACCAATCGCACATGTCTAATGCTAAATGGGCTGGCAACACTGTTGCTAATTGCAAGGCAGTGCCTAAAGCTGCTCATACACCTTACAACCATCGCACGACTTTTGTTGTGCGATGGTTGTAAGGTAATTACATTTTGTACGGCCTGCCCATCTTAGACAGGCAGATCGTACTTGCGATCATCGCAAGCCCTCCCCGCTGAGGGGAGGGCTTACAGATGATTGCAATGGTGAGCAGGCAGTTTGCGCTTGCGCACCTCGGCCCGCACGGCTTTCCTCTTGCGATCGTGCTACCAAGGGTCGTATGATTTTCAGCGGGTTTTCTAGCGTGCTCGGAAGACTAAAGTCGTGCGACCTTACAGTATATGGGGTCACACGCTGCCCATACACCTTACGATTATCGTACGATCGCGGGATCACCCGCGATTATCGTACGATAATCGTCAGGTGTGTGGGCAGCTTTAGTGATGTCAGTCTGCAAGAGGAAATGGTGTTACTGCAGGACTCAGATTATAGTTGTTACTGTAAATACATTGACATCCTGAATTCATTAATGAAATTAAAGAAAGTGTATACACATTTTTTAGAGCTAAAAACATGGTTTCTTTTAGAGCTCAAGGTGGTAACAAAAACTGCATTCAGAGTTCACTACTGTGTGACACTTACTTCTTTGGTCTACCAACCATCGTTCCTTTATGACCTCAAATAGTCCTATGGTCTATCTGATAATAAATACATACATCATTTAGAGGGGAGCGTAGTAAGTAAAGGCTATACATGATTTACCTGAAAGTAGGACATGAGGTCATTGAGTGCATAGCCAAGAGTCTCATTGTGACCATAGCATAGTGCAATTTTTATAAGGTCAAGCATCACAGGAATACCAATCCTGGCTGCATAATGATTATTTAAACAGTTAAAGTATTATGGATATACTTTAAATTAATATTTAGGAACAAAGGATATAATAAAGTGCTCTACTTTCCAAGGGGACCACTTAACTGTGGCACCTTCTTCTTGTGATGCTCTCTTAGTCTGAATTAAATTACCATAGCAATTCTTATAGCGCTCACCCTCTACCCTACGATTCCACAATGTTAGTTGCAATGTTTTCAGAAATCTTTTCACCAATGTGCCTCCAATGTCTCTTGTAATACAATACCCACTGTTAGACTTTTAATTTATGCTGAATGAACCTCTCATTCTGGAGTTAGAAATAATCCAATGTCACAATCTCCACAGAAACAAATTAAAGAGAAAGGTACATGTCTACATTGAAGAACATGTTAGAAATGTATCTAAGGGTTAAAATGCAACAATGCCTCAGCCCATTTTTCTGAAAAACATGCCTGTGATCCAAAGTTTTTGAAGTTAATGGGTGTTGAACATGCAATGAAAGATTGAGGGAGGGTATGATGTAGTACAAACCCTCTCTTTAACCACTTGAAGACCAGGGTGTTAACCCCCTTCTTGGCCAGGCCATTTTCCAGTATTCAGCGCTGCGGTACTTTGACATTTATTGACATATCATGCAACGCTGTACTAAAATGAATTTTATACAATTTTTTGGGGACAAATAGAGCTTTCTTTTGGTGGTATTTAATTACCACTTTTTTTTTACTATATAGCAAAAAAAGTACCCTAAATTTTGTAAAAAAAATCTGTTTTCCTATGAAATGTTGTGAAACATTTATTATCACCCCAATTTTTGGTAAAATATAAAAGACGGGGTCACGTCAGGAAAATAGACACCAAACATGTCAAGCTTTAAAATTGTGTGCGCCCAAGAAATCGCAGAAAATGACCACACCCAAAATTGGCCATAGACGATGCTTTAAAAGCTTTTACCGCTCATCAGTTTAATGTTATCAGTAATTGATGGCCCTAAAATTATTGTTCTCATTCCGATGTCCGCGGCGATATGTAACATAGGCGGAATCATCGTTTTTGCACGTTGGCGCACCCGACGCATGTTTGTGTTGGTATGTGGTGGGGAGGCGGGGGTCTTTAAAAAAAATTGTGTTATTTTACTTTTTTTTTATTTGTGGCTTGTTTTAGCTTCTTTATTTTTGTATGCTTTAATTTTTTTAGAACTTTTTTTTTACACTTAACTTTATTGCTATCACATAGGGTACTAAGAAATCCCCTATGTGATAGCCAATTCACATGACAGGTCCTCTTTATGGAGACATCAGGGGTCTCTAAGACCCCTAATGTCACCTAGGGACCCCCATTGCTAACAGTTCCCCACTTCGTGAGCGCAGCGCACGAGTGGGGGGAGTGGCAGGACGTCATGGGGCATATTATAAAAGCAAAGGAGAGGCAAAGAGTCCGGATTTCTGCAGAAGATTGCAGGTTGCGCAATGTGTATCAAGGTCTATATATATTGGGGTCTATTCACGAAGCTGCCGAAGGATCTAGCCGTAGCTGCGGCCGATCCTTTGGCTAGCTTCGGCCCCAGGACCCCTTCGGTTCAGTAGAACCGAAGGGGTGCTGTACGGGCTATTCACTATAGCCCGTACAGCTCCCGAACGTGGCCGAGCGGCTCAGCCGAAGCTGGCCGTTCCCCCCGTTTTTTGTTGACGGCAGCAGAGCCGCCGGACAATAGGAAACTATTGGACGGAGCTAGCTGTCACTGCTAGCTCCGCACAATTGTTTTCTATTTACTTTTTAAAAAACGTTTTAAACAATTTTTCTGTTCTGCTCGGTCCCTCTGAGGGACCGAGCAGAACAGCCGAGCAGAATGCTCTATAAGAATAGGCCGAACAGCAGTGAGTAGCCTGCCGGATGTTCAGCTCTGCCGATCCAGATGTTGGATCGGCTAAGTCGAACTCCTTCTGCACTTTGGGTCGGCCGAATATGCTGAGCATGTTCGGCCGACCCGAAGCCATGTGAAGTAAGCCGATGTACGTCTGATTTGAACAGTGTTCGGCTCACTTCACTTCAGGTCGGTCATTCACTCGGCTGCCTACGGCAGCTTAGTGAATAGACCCCATTGTCTTCTAAATGATCTTTTAGATTAACTTTATCTTTTTAATGTGTTTGATTCAACTGTGGTTACCTGTAGTCATGGTCTCCATGTTTGAGTCGAACAACAGTTCAACGAAAAACATCGGCAGTCCGTGTGTTCGACACCTTGTGGAAACCCTTTCAAGCCCTGATTGGGTAAAGCAATGCACCTGACCACAGGTGGGGTGCAAGACTTTTCCCAATCACAGCACAGTTCACTGTGAGAGTCATGATTGGGCAAAGTAATGATGACTTTGCCCAATCATGGCTTGCGCAGCTAAGTCCTGTAGGGTGCCGAACAAATGTAAACAGTTGGACGGGGCTAGCTAGCTGTCAACAGTAGCTCCAATTGTTTATATTTTTCTGGCATCTGTCAGAGTGCCATTCTGCGGCGGGAGTTCGCCGCGAGCAGACCGGTCGGCGGGCGTCGTTGTTTTTATTTCTATTTATTTTACTGTTTTATTTAGTTGAGTCATTGTCGTCGTGGACAATGCAGGACGTCGTCATTGACCCTAGGATTACGTTGGTGGATCAATTTATTTGGGTTGTTTTTTTAACAATAGAGGACTTGTCAAAAGCCTTTTTGTGTTTTTATTTCAATTAAAGGATTTTTTTCTAAAAGTCTGGACTTTTTATTTCAATTTATTTTAATCCTTTAGTGAAGTGCCCCTTACTTATTCACAAGGGGGGGTGCATCTGGGTGCCCCTTTATTAAAGGGGTACCACAATGTGAATAAGCCCCCTGCCCGCACCCCCGCAACCAACATTCCCAGGCTTGTGGGGAAGAGGCCCTTGGGGACAACATGCTTTTCCAGGGGGTGACCCTGGAAAAGTACCCTCCCAGTGCCGTGGTATGGTAGGGAGGGGGGGGGGCACTCACTTCCCACCCTGCCAGGCCTATGCTCTGGTATGGGTCTGGTATGGAATTTTAGGGGGGACCCCACGTTCCCCCCCCCCCCCACCACCCCCCGCCCCGCC
>NW_017307170.1:622771-630252 GCF_000935625.1 Nanorana parkeri | reverse complement strand
CCCCCCCCCCCCCCCTGGGTCCCACCAGGACCCAGGGGGGGTCCCAGCACCCTTTAAGTGATGTTAAAATCACTGCTGCTTTAAAAACGTTTTTTTTGTTTGTTTGTTTTTTTCATTGATTCTTGTCCCCCAGAGCAGTACCCGGAACCCCATACACCTTTTATGGCCAATAACTTGCATATAAGTCCTCTCAAAGAGGACAATCATTTTCAAAAGTTTGACCCCCATTGACTTGCATTAGGTTCGAGTTCGTATTCAAACTTTTCGGCCATTCGGGTGTTCGAATACTAACCGAACACGGGGGGGTTCGGCCCATCACTAGTAATTAACAAGAAAATTCTCAACAATATCCTTAAATGCTTTCCAAGCAATTTTCTCTGGTCCCACTAACGGATCTTTGAACCGCTTGTCATAAATGACATATCTGATCTGTGAACCAATTAAAATTACTTCCTTAATCTTTGCATCAGTTATGCTTGGAAACATCTGTCTCACATAAGGAAAACCTTCCCCTTCTTTGTTCATCGCTTTCACAAACTTTTTCATCAGTTCAAGTTTTATGTGAAGTGGAGGCAAAATTATCTTTGTTGGGTTAACAAGTGGTTTATGTGCCACATTTTTCTGTACTGGAACAGTTTTTTCCCCCCATTTTTGTGGGTGGGGTTCCTCCTTAAAATTCCTACCAGACCTTAAGGGCCTGGTAGGGACTTTAAGGGGGAACCCCACCACTTCACAGGCAGGTTAAGGGGACCCCCCAGGCATGATATTTGAAGGAATGTTTCATTTTTATTCTTACCATTTAAGTGATGTTAAAATCACTGTTCCTTTAAAAACTTATTTTTGTTTTTGTTTGTTTTTTCATTGATTACTGTCCCCCAGAGCAGTACACAGACCCCCATACACCTTTTTATGACCAATAACTTGCATATAAGCACTCTTAAAGGGGACAATCATTTTCGAAAGTTCGACCACCATTGACTTGCATTAGGTTCGAGTTCGTATTCGAACTTTTCGGCCGTTGGGGTGTTTGAATACGAACCGAACACGGGGTTGCTCGACCCATCACTAATGATAAGTACCAAGCAATGATTGTGATGAGTGCATTTTACAATAATTTTTTCAAAGAAGGGGAAGGTTTTCCTTATGTGAGACAGATGTTTCCAAAGATAACTGATGCAAAGATTAAGGAAGAAATTTTAATTGGATCACAGATATGTCATTTATGACAAGCGTTTCAAAGATCTGTTAATGGGACCAGAGAAAATTGCCTGGAAAGCATTTAAGGATGTTGTTGAGAACTTTCTTGGTAACTACTAGTGATGGGTCGAACACCCCCATGTTCGGTTCGTATTCGAACACCCGAATGGCCGAAAAGTTTGTATACGAACTTGAACCTAATGCAAGTCAATGGGAGTCAAACTTTTGAAAATGATTGTCCTCTTTGAGAGGGCTTATATGCAAGTTATTGGCCATAAAAGGTGTATGGGGGTCCGGGTGCTGCCATGGGGGACAGGAATCAATGAAAAAAACAAACAAACAAAAAAAAAACGTTTTTAAAGGAGCAGTGATTTTAACTTCACTTGAAGGGTAAGAATAACAAAGAAAAATTCCTTCAATATCGTGCCTCGGGGGTCCCCTTAACCAGTCTGTGAAGTGGCGGACCTGTAGAATGTATAGAACCTGGTGCAGCAAAACTGACATTTCTAAAAAAAATAAAATATATATATATATATTTTTCACTCTTAAAGTGTTCAGTTCCCCCTCCCAAACAATACCAGACTCTTTAGGTCTGGTAAGAATGTTAGGAGGGGCCATTTAAAAAAAAACATAGGGCCCCCCCTAAAAGTCATACAAGACCCTTAAGGTCTGGTAGGAATATTTAGGTGCGACCCTGTGTACATTAAAAAAAAGTGTGTGGGGTTCCTCCTCAATGTCATACCAAGCCCTTAGGGGGAAAAAAAAACTGTGGGGTCCCCCCTAAAATTCCATACCAGACCCTTGAGCCGAGCATAGGCCTGGCAGGGCCGGAAAGGGGGGGAGTGGGCGACCCCCCTCCCTCCCATACCAGGACACATGCCCTCGGCACTGGGAGGGTGCTTGCCGATGGGCACAAGGGCCTCTTCCCCACAAGCTCTGGGTTGGTTGTGGGGGTGCAGGCAGGGGGCTTATTTATATCAAGGTACCCCGTTAATAAATGGGCACCCAGATGCGGCCCCCCTTGTAAAAGAGTAAGGGGTAGGGTTAAATAAAAGTTTTACAAAAGATGCCACACTTTTGAAAAAGTCATTTATTTGAAAAAAACAAAACAAAAGACAAGTTTTTTTATTTAAATCGGCCCCCTCCCTTCTGAATGAGTAAGGGGTACTTGTACCCCTACCCATTCACTAAAGGGTTATATAAAATAGTTATTAAAAAGTTCAGACTTTTGATAAAATTCTTTAATTTAAAAAAAAACAAAAGACATGTTTTTGACAAGTCTTATATTTAAAAAAAAAAAAACCAAAAATGGATCCACTGACGTAATCCTAAGGTCAATCACGATGTCCAGCGTTGTCCATAACGAAATACAAAATAAAACAATAATAAATAAATAGAAATAATAATTTGAAAAAACGCCGGTCGCCGTCCCGTCCGCTCCTCGCTGACTCCCGCCGCATAATGAAATTTTGACAGATGCCGGCAAAACATAAACAATTGGCCGGAGCCTAAATACGAAATTCCGTTGACATATTTTCGTTCCGTTACGAACATTCGTTATATTGAAGTTAAAAAGCAAAGTACATTTATATTGGAGTTGAGTCTACAAATGAGTACTGAGCCCTGATTGGGCAAAGTCTTGCACCTCACCTGTGGTCAGGTGCAAGTCTTTAACCAATTAGAGCTTCGGAGGCCTCTTTGCCGTATGGGACGTTGCACGGTCGAACAGACCGTGAACATCCCATAAAGTTCGGCATCATGTTCAAATCGAACCGGCGGACCATTCATAGTAACTACAGAGCACCAAACTACATTCAAATGGTTGACAAACTCATTACCGTATACAAGACCATGAAGTGCTGCATGTTACTGAAGATTCACTTTCCACATTTACACTTGGACTTTTTCCCAATCTAGGTGCAGTCAGTAATGAACATGGTGGATGGTTTCACCAGGACATTGCCACAATGGAAAAATTATATCAAGGCAGCTGGAATCCATCAATGCTGGCTGACTATTGTTCGACACTGCAACGAAATGCACCAAACACTGAGTACAAACACAAATCAGCAGCAAACACTTTTGATCCTCTTGAACTTGTGCTACGTTTAGGAATTTAAGCTTTATATATACATTAACATTATGCAATTAAACACATTATAGTGATTAAAAGTTAATATCATATTTCTCAATATTCCTACGTGATACAGTCATTCTGAAATGATATTTGAGTTCAGCTTGACGTGGCCTATCATAATCACCCAAAGTTTTTTTTCTTTTGATTTGTTGTCCAGTGTAATTAACATTACTACATTCAATGAATCCTGTATAGACTCCTTCAAAACTGTTAGCCACGCATTTATGCTGCGATTTGCCAGTTTAATCTTATCCTTAAAGTATAGATTTATATTTGACTAAGATCTAGGGCAGTGGTTCTCAACTCATGGGTCGCGACCCAAAAGTGGGTCGCGAGCCCTTCTGCAGTGGGTCGCGGCGCCATCACGGCAATCACGGGTCGCCATCACGGCAGCATCACGGGTCGCGGCGCAATCACGGCAGGCTTGTATTAATGAATAGAAAGCCTGTCGTGATTGGCTCAGCGCTGAGCCAATTACGGCAGGCTTTCTATTCATTCATACAGGCTTTGTATTAATGAATTGGCTCAGCACTGATTGGCTCAGCACTGAGTCAATCACGGCAGACTTGTATTAATGAATAGAAAGCCTGCCGTGAGTGACTCAGCAGAAGACGGAGGACACATATGGCAATATGGATGGAGCTCTGTCACAGCACTGCAGCCCCCACTGGACCTCAGGCTGAGGATCCACCACAGTTCTCGATATGATAGGGAGACTGGGTGGATCTTAAAAAAAGGAAATCAAATGTATTTTATTGTGAAGTGTGTATGTGAGTGTGAGAGATTGTGTCTGTGGTTGTGTGTGTCTGACAGTATTTTTGAGGGTCCGTTCACACTAGTACAGAGCGTTAATTGCACAGTCCATTGCGATTACTGCATTGTACCACGCAAAAATCGCACCTACCGCAAATTCTGGTGTGGGAGTTGTGTTGCATTGCCATTCATTTGAACGGCACCCCAAACGCATCTCCTGTACACAGTTTGATTGCCCGCATCGGAACGTGCGGTACCTCAATGCCGTGCGTTCCAATGCGGTGCGACTTGGGTCGCGACTTCATGACCAAGGACAAATGTGGGTCCTGAGGTTACACAGGTTGAGAACCACTGATCTAGGGGATATGCAGCCTATTGGAGTACGCTAAAGTCATTGTCATGTTCATGTAACTAATTTGAGATAATAAACTACAAACCAGTCCCTCTCACCGACATGCCCCTATGTGAGTCCACACTACATCAAAGCCTGCAGAGGGGTTCCACCCCACTAAGTGTATATTACAGTAATGTTACACTGAACTTACCACTGAAGTCTTTACATTGAATAATTAGTTCTTGATACTGGTTTAAGAATACAAACTTTCACTTCTGCAGTAGACCTATTGCTATATTTGTTTAACATAGAAGTAGTAGCAAAGTGGAAGCGTATGTGGTAGTTATCAACGCAGCACAGAAAGGTCCAGAACTACTTACACCAGTCACCTATTGAATCAGCGGGAAGCAGAAAATTGTATTTAATCCCTCAGCGGTAGATAAAACCCTTACCAGTTATAGCTGCATAATAAGAACTGTACTAGTGTATTATTTGAATCTCTGAAGAGCTTTGTGATCCAGAGATGAAAAGTGCTATGCTACTGCATGACTATTATTAATTCTATTCAATAAAACTCCTCGCTCTGTGTATTTAACACAGGGATAGGAATTTGTCAGGCATATATATTTATACTCTTTTTAAAAGAATGATTCTAATAGTGGAACCAAAAGCTTCACACGTGCTTGCTGAAACTAATATATATTAGAATTTCCCATTTATTACCTAACTAGTCTATGCTACATGAATATGTAAGATGCTATGCGTCATGAAATGCTACATAGTATTTGAGGTTGAATAAAGACCCATGTCCATCAAGTTCAACCTATTGTGTTTATGTATATGGTCCTACTGATGTGTGCGTATGTATAGGTCCATGTGTGTTCAAATTCTTAAAAGTACTTGTACCCCTTGTGGCATTGTGAGGCAATACCACGGTGTTAGGTGGCCTCAAAGTCACCCAGGGTTCTCAGCCAGAGGGGCTGAGTGGCTCCAGGAAGACAGTACGTGTACCAGGAGAGAACTGCCTTTTCAGTTCTTTCCAGGTTTTCTGGATCATAGTTGGGATCCTGGAGCCAGGAGATTTCTTAGAGCTCTGGGTGGGAAGAAATCTCCATTCCTGGGTCCATGCTTTGGTAGTGACCAGCACCTGATTGTGCACCTGTGTACATCCCTCATGAAGAGTGTGCTGGGATGTGTTCAGAGCCCCACCTGTGAGTCAGGAGAGCTCCACCCTGGAGTCAGTGTGGAGGCCAGTGCAGCAGGGAGCTGCGGGTTTGTGAACCATATTGAGAGGATTGGCATGTTATTGCCGTTGTCTGGAGGAACCAGACAGTGGCCCTAAAGATTGAGACCGGAGCAGCAGTGCGGCAAGAGAGACAGATGTCGGTGAGCCCTTATCTGTTATATGCTACAGCAAGCTATTTATGTTGGATTTCGTGTTATCTACCGTTTTGAAAGCAAATAAACTGCATCTGACTTGCACCTCCGGTCTACAGTGGAGTGTCCTTGTTACACCCTGTATATTACGGTCTCTGAGGAAATCGTCCATTCGCCTCTTGAATGATTCCACACTCTCAGCCGAAATCACAGCATGTGGCAGCGAGTTCCAGACCCTGATTGATCTAACTGAGAAGAAGCCGCTTGGCCCCTTGTGCTGAAATTTTTTCTCCACTAATTTTAGGTGGTGGCCTTTTGTCCTTTTCATGGAGTTAATTGTAAAGAGTTTGCTGCTAATATTACTATCCCCGGTAAACATTTTGTACATGAAAATCATGTCCCCCTTAATCTCCTTACTTGCAATGAGAACATATTTAAATTTAGTAGCCTGTTCTCATAGCTTAGGTCCTCCATCCCCTTTATGAGTTTGGACTCTTTCCTCCTCCTCTGGACTCTTTCCAGTTCAAGGACATCCTTTCTGTTCACTGGTGCACAAAACTGGACCGCATACTCCAGATGAGGCCGAACCAGTGATCTATAAAGTGGCAAAATTATGGACTTTTCCCTGCAAAACATTCTCCTCTTAATACAGGACAGGACCCTACTTGCTTTGCTTACTGCAGCCTGACACTGCGAGCTATTATTCAGCCTGTGGTCTACAATGACCCCCAAATCTGTTTCCTTTTTGGACTTCCACAGCGGAGCTCCCATTCATGTGTAATTCGCTTTCTTATTTTTAACCCCAAAGTGCACAACTTTACATTTATCTACATTAAACCTCATCTGCCATGTAATTGCCCACTCCCCTATTTTATCCAGATCCTCCTGTAATGTTATAGTGTCTAATTCAGTGTTTATTACCCTCCCAATTTTGGTATCATCAGAAAATAGACATGTGCGATTTGTTTCGAATCGAAATTCGGAAGAAATTTCGTAAATTCAGAGATTCGGATGTATCCGAATTCCGAATTACAGATATAACAAATGTTATAACAGATATAACAAATGAATCCGAATTCCTGATTCCAAAATTTGTTAGCGGTAGTCTGTACGAAATTTCATTTGTTGGATGAAATTTCGTTGCAGCCAAGTGACATTTGAGAAGAAAAACTGTTTTTCCTCCTTAATGTCACTTTGCTGCAACGAACGAACGAAATGACATCGAAACGAAATTGAAACAAAATTTCGTACGAATTAGCGCTAACGAATTTCATCCAAATCCGAATTCCGAAACGAATAGACTTTTGGACCCAAATTCCAAAAAACAAAATAACGCAAAATCAAAATGAAAGGAAACTGAACACATTTTTTGCTGGTGCACATGTCTATCAGCAAACACTGAAACATGGCTGTTTACCCCCTCCCCAATATCGTTAATGAAAAGGTTAAACAGCATGGGGCTCAGTACAGATTCCTGCGGCAAGCCGCTCATGACCCTAGCCCAATCCGAGAAGATGCCATTTTTCGATACTCTTTGTACCCGTTCCTGTAGCCAGTTTTCTATCCATGTACACACTATTTCGTCTATGCCCATAGACCTCAGCTTGTGTAGTAAACGTGTATGTGGTATCGTGTCAAATGCTTTAGCAAAGTCCAAATATACCACATCAACTGCCACTCCCC
>NW_017307170.1:620216-622662 GCF_000935625.1 Nanorana parkeri | reverse complement strand
GCTCGGCTAGCTTCGGCTTTCAGCACGGCTCAGCCGAGCCGATGCATATGCGTTCAGCTCGACTGAGCCGCTCGGCCATGATCGGGAGCTGTACGGGCTGAACCGAAGGGGTCCTGGGGCCGAAGCTAGCCGAAGGATCGGCCGAAGCTACGGCCAGATCCTTCGGCAGCTTCGTGGATAGACCCCAATATATATAAAACTGTAAATAAATAAAAAAAAATAGAACAACAACAACAAATTACTTCAAGGTGGGGCAACAGCTAAACAGCAGACATCGCTGGCAAAGTCAAGGCAAGCCCTATTTTTTTTGTTTGCAGTGGAACGCAACGCTAGCAAAGATTTGCCATGCAGTCGGTTGCACTGCGGGCAGGGGGCGTCTAAGCGGTGCCATTGAATACAATGCACTGCCACGCCCCCTCCCGCCCCAAAACACGGGGGGAAGTTTCACAGTGATCACGGTGCGTTCCAGCAGCTACAGCTCTGGAATGCACACACTTTCGGTGTGGACAAGGCCTTAGTGAGATCTGATTCTGACATGCCGTCAGGATCAGTCTCTAAGGTTATTATTTGCTGTTCCTAAGTTTGGAGCAGCCTAATAATTACCAAAAAAGTTAATTTATCAAGCAGTCATACGGGTCTATTCACTAAGCTTAAAAACTTATTTCTAAAAAATAATAATATCAAAACTTGTGAAAAAAGTGTTTTCTTTACATTTTTTCCCTCATTTTTAAGATATTTTATTCGAACTAAGTGAGGCGTTACACCTGTTTGATATAATTATATAGCCCTATCTGTCCTCTAAAAAACAATATATAATATGTGTGGGTAAATTTGGTAAGAAAGTATATTAATGCCATGGAATAATCACACAGCAAAAATGTCAAAAGTGTGTCAGTCATTTACAAACAGTAACTGAAAAAAAAGCTCAGTCATGAAGGGGTTAAATTAGTTATTGTGCTCTCTTTCAGAGCACTATTTCATTTCTCCCTTGGCAGTTGCTACTGACTACAGGCATGCCAGCTACCTTGTCAGAAATATTCTGATGAGCCCCAGTAAATGTCCAGGATTATGACAAAGCATCCCACCAATTAAACTGGTAAATAGTAACAAGCATGGGAGCAGGGCCGTCTTTAATATTAACTGGACCCTGGGCAAACATTTTTTTGGACTCCCCCCACCCGCCCCCTTCACCCTGTGAAACATCATATGGTCACAATATGCACTGTGCAGCAGGGCCAGTGCAAGGATTTTGGCCTACACAGTTGACAAAAAACCATCTTTACTTGTTGCACTCCTTACCGAAAGTCCCCTGTAATGGGGTGGGTGCCCGCAGTGACTGCGGATGTCGCCACAAACATCAGCAATATATAGAAATGTCACCAGAACATCCTTTTAGGATAGCCAAATGTTTGTTTATTTACAGTTCCTTGTCAGAAAAACAAGCGCTTTCGGAACCGTGCAGGGTCCCTTCATCAGGCGCTTGTTTTTCTGACAAGGAATGGCAAATAAATGAACATTTTGCTATCCTAAAAGGATTTGATGTGCTGGTGACATTTCTATATAGTGCATTTTCTGCCCCCTACTATATGTTACATGTTCCCATTCATATAGCACACCCAATTCACATTTACAAAGTATTTCTTACTTTTCTATTTGTTTTTTAGCAGATTACACACAGGACTCTACAGGCAGCTTCCATCACATCAAATGGCTTGTTTACACCTAATCCAGTGTGTTCCAGCACGCTTGGTAGCTGGAATGCACTGTATCACATAATAAAATGTTCCTGTGGAGGGCAGGAGGGAGCCTGGAGATACATTCAAGTCAATGGCACCACAGCCATGTCTCCTGCCTTGCAGTGCATTTAACTGCACCAGAACACATGGCACAACAATGCCCATGGTGCAGTGCAGTCACAAAAAATAGGTCATGCATGCACGCAGGGAGAATTATATTATGTGATCTAGTGCATTCCAGCTACTAACCGTGCAAAGTGAGAGACAGTAATATGCAATGCACCAGCCAAACCTGAGATCACTAACCCTTTGTTAGTACAGATAGTCCTGTACATCTGATCATAAGCCAGTACACACAGGGTTAATTATAGTGACCATTACTTCCAGCCCCATCCTTAACATTACATTCAATTGTCGAAATATAAGAATATCCAGCAAGTAAAAAGGTGAACAGCAATGTTTGTTTAAAGTTTTAAACGGTTATGTTGTGTTAGGAACATTTAACACATATAAAATAGGATTCTATTCTAATCTGGCTGCAAAAAAGTGCAAATTAACTTTAGTCTTTGCCCCATGAATATTCACAGACTATGTGACAGAGCTGGAAGAAATTAGAAAACCGTTTACAATATAAATATTGTGATGGAGTGTGTTTAGAAAGGATTCAGGTATATATAATTAATAAATATTTATTTAGATTCTTGTTTTTC
>NW_017307170.1:594868-617052 GCF_000935625.1 Nanorana parkeri | reverse complement strand
CGTGCGACTCGAGCATGCGTACCCGCAACCCGGGCACCAGGGGTTCTGCCAAGCTGAGGGGAAACCTGTGCCCTGCGATGTGCCCGTGGCCCCCAAGCAGGGGCAACACCCCCTGCTTCCTGACAGGGGATTGAGTATTGATATAGGGGGGACTATACATACGGCGGAATCAGATGGCACCCTAAAGACAGGCAAGGCATGATTACAATAGCAAACCTAACTGAGGATAAAAACCATCGTTAGAGACAGATAATATAATGGGAATATAAACGAAATTGAGGCAAAAAAGGATTGAAATACAACGCTTATTTCAAGTTGATTGATGTTTTACTGAACTGCATGATTTTTAGAAAAACAAGAATCTAAATAAATATTTATTACTTATATATATCTGAGTCCTTTCTAAACACACTCCATCACAATATTTATATTGTAAACGGTTTTTTAATTGAATAATTAAGGAGGTGTGGACTCAGTTCACCTTGGGTGAAGTCTGGGAAGTGCTATTACTGGATTGACAAAGAGCTGGAAGAAAGTGATGACAGGGGGGGATGTGGAACGCAGCTCCATGCTGGGACTGTCACCCTCTGTCTTGAGCAGCAAAGCTTCCCTCAGTCCATGCAGGGACCGTCATTCTCTCTCAGGAACACTCAATCCTCTGACTATAATATTACCTCCTAGCTGGCTCCGGGCAAAAGCTGAGGCTCTTCTTATCATCAGCACTAATTTCCTGTCAGAGGCATACAGGGAAAACCCAGCCCAAGACGTCTGAAGAGCTGAGTACATCGTTCCTGTACTCAGTGCCCCATCTACCTGCTACACTGTCACAGCTTATTAACACTTTGCTGCCGAGCTCTGCTCCTGCTCCCCCACACCTCCTGAGTTACAGTCAGAGATGGGTTTGCAGTCTGACACTACAAGTGGTCAAGGGGAAGCTGCTTTGGGCCCCACAGCAATGACTGGGCCCTGGCAAATCCCCCTTTTGCCCTGCCTTAAAGACGGCCCTGCATGGGATCTTCACGCATTGTTTTTCACAGCTTCGTTGTCCTCTTCCAAATGGTCCTACCCTTCAAAACTAGCCTGCTTTTTTGAAAACACATGACCCTGAACTGATGCTACAGCAGTACATAAGAGCAAAATGCTTAAAAAAAGTTTGAAGGGGAATTCCTGTTTAGCCTTCATTGTATGTTGATCTAAACTAAGCAAGAGAGAACAGTTTAGAAAGTGTCTGTGAAGGGGGAATGCCTCACCCAGCATGGAAAGTACTGCACGTCACTGGCATAGTGATGACACAGATGGCACCATGTTTTCCAGAATCACAGAAGATGAATATCACCAGCACTCGACCAAAAGCATGAAGTTTGTTTGCTTTTTATTGAAATAACATGTCACAAGCATCATTCAGCCAACGTTTTCAGGGCCACACAGGGTCCTTTCCTGAGGGCGAGATAGTTTATATTTCTGCCCATGTTCCTGTTGAAGATTTTGCCTCACTTTCTGTCTGGTGAAACTATAGTCAGCAGGACAGGAAGTGAAGGTAAATCTCTTTAATAGAACCCTAGAAAGCAGCAAAAATATGACGTGAGTGCTAATCCCTACTTCATCCAAAGATAGAAAACATTTGGGTAATCAACCACCTTTAACCACCCTGGCGGTATTCCCGAGTGTGGCTCGGGGTTAATTTTTAGTACCAATAGCGTTAACCCCGAGCCACACTCGAGATTGCATAAAAGCGTCACTTACCTTGTCTCTACGATCCCGCGGTGTCCTCTGCTGTACGCGGCCGGACGATGCCGGCATCTGACTTTTAGTTTTGTTTTCGGCGTCACAGTGTGAGGCAGAGCCGGCGGGAAATTCAAAAGTGAAAACATGCAATATACACAGAATACACACAATACAATGTAATCTGATATAATTACATTTATGTATCAAACCATTTCACTTCAATTTTGTCCCTAGAGCTTTGTCCAGCGCCCTGCCTGCACTTTTACTGTTCTTTCTGCCTGGAAACTTGAGAACGTCCATGGCATCCAAGAAGCGTCCCTTTAGGTCAGACGCGGTTTTAGACCAGGTAGAAAAGAGCGATTGTAAATTAGAATCACTTGCAGAATTGAGCGATAGCTTTTCGTTGGGAAATTCGTCATCAGACACTGAAAGTGACAACAGCGACGATTCTGCGACCAAGCTCAGTGATGTGTGAACTTGGTACTGTATTTACTGTGGTGCGGATCAGTCAGAGCCCTTCATGCTAAAATCCTGCATAATCAGACCGCCAGGGAGGTTAAAGAAGAACTGCAGCAAAAAATGTTATTAACCTTTACAGTGGGGCTACACTTGCACTGCAAGGGTAACTGCTCTTATAGTCTAGCTTCAAAAATAACAAAGTTATACTCACCTGAATCTGCCACTTGGCCAGCTGTCACAGCACTCCCCCCAGCCTCTCTCCTCCTTCACTGCAGCATTGGAATGTTCCTCGGCAGCCTCATCCTCTATACACTGAGGGGGGATTTATCAAGGGAGTTGCTCCACTTTTCTTTAAGTGACAAATTTTCCACGTTATTTACACCTTTTTCCTGTCATTTTCATTAGACATGTTGGGGGTAATTTATCATAGCAATTGCGAGTGTTTGAACTTGCACGGAATATATTTGCACCAGATTTATCAAGCTAGTGTAATGTTGTTGATAAATTAGGTTTAATAGACTCCAGGAAAGAAGGCAAAATGCCTGGTGGTAGCGTGGGGGTGCGGGGGCGGGGGGGATTTATCATGGCAATTGCGAGTGTTTGAACTTGCACGGAATATATTTACACCAGATTTATCAAGCTAGTGTAATGCTGTTGATAAATGAGGTTTAAAAGACTCCAGGAAAGAAGACTCGTAACTTCAGGCAAAAAGCTTAACTGTCGCACCTTGAAGAAGTGGTCATGGGGACTTCTTAATTGTGATTGTTTTCTTAGGTGATACTCCAGTTTCATACAGCCCAGAACAAGTGCAGATGAAAGCATGTGCAAAAAACGTGCAGTTGAAAAAGTAGTGCAAGCTCTGAAGAAAACAGGTGCAAAACACGTGCCAAAAACATGTGCAGTTGGATCAGGTTGGAGTTCAAACAGCAGGCAGGAGAAAAAGAAAGAAAAAATAAGGAGATGTCAGTGAGCCGAATTGTATTCCATCGCAGAGAAGACAGAAGATTTTTTCTTCCCAGCCGCTTGGGGAGAAGCGAAAGGTGATTCTTGAGGGTCTGGTGTTGATGGATGACGTCTTTTAGCTGGCTGGAAGAGGAGTTTGCCTCGGTAAAAGATGGAGATCAGTTAACACCTGGCTTAGATCGGTCAGCGAAGAGCCTTGGTAGTGTCTACCCTGGTACTTGAAGAGTAGGCGAAAGGGGAATCCCCAACGATAGTTGATTTGATGCTGTTGCAGGATTAGAAGAATTGGTTTCAGATCTCTCCTTTTGGCAATAATAGATGGTGCCGGATCAGCAAAGATGTGGTAGTCATACCCATGAAAGGATATGGAAGAACAGTTCCGTGACACTTGAAGTATTGCTTCTTTCGATCTATAGTACAGGAATTTAGCAATAGCGTCTCTTGGCTGACCATTGAGGGGTTTTCGTGTCAACGCACGGTGAACCCTTTCAGGTTCCAGCCGCTTCAGAGGAAGGGATGGTACAAGCTCTTCTAACATAGCAGTCATGGTGGCTTGTAAATCCTCGACATGTTCGGGTATGTCACAAAAGCGAAGATTAGAACGACGAGATCTGTTTTCTAAATCTTTCAATTTAGCTGCCAGCTGGTGATTGTCTTCCCTCAGGGAATGTAAATCAGTGCCATGTGAGGCTAAGGCCGAGTCAGTCGAATCCATGAGGATCTCCAGGTCAGCTGTTCTGTGACCGAGATCACAGATTTCTCTGGTTAACTGCTCAGTGATTTGTTTAGCAGTGGCTTGCAGGGCCCTCTGCAACATTTTGTCGATGCAGAGAAGGAAATCCCCCTGAGAGGAGTCAAAGTGGGGTGAAGAGGAATGCTCACCACTATCATCTGGGCGGGGAACTGTCGGTATCCGGCAAAGTGGTGGAAGGGGGCGCCATCTTAGAAGCGGCCTGTAACAGAGCTTCCCTTTTTTATTTGGCATCCAGGCGGCTTCGGTTTCTGGCTCGGAGGTCCCATAGCGCATGCAAGCGGGTTAGAAGGGGGATGTGACCCCAAGATCAGGAAGCTGTATGCGGTACAGGGTGTTTTAGCCGCTCAGAGGTGTCGGTGAGAAGCAGAGCAGCACTAACATGCAGCCATTTAGTCCGCTGCGCGCATGCGCCCTCCTGCACTTTTACATCTCAAACCTGCAACCCTTATGAAGTCATTGCATAAATTAGCAGTTTATTTCCTTTTGGCTGCTAAACAGGCCATAGCCCAGGTGTGAAAAAAGCAATTTGTTTCCTTTGCTGATGTACGTCGCAGGGTTGTTTGTCTTTTTTGTCAATGATAAATTGTCCAGCATTCTGTTGGATACACAGAAACAATTCATGAGAATCTGGGATCCTTGGAATCAATATGCTGATCCCACTATACCCCTGGAGAGTTTGATGGCCGTTTGACCCATTTGGTTCTCTGGGAATTGTTCTATAGGGGTGCCTGGCGCTACTTCCTCTTTTCTTTTCTCTGATTCCAGTGCTCTTTCACACTTTTCACCTGTTTCTCCCCTTTATAAGTCTGAGTTGCACAGCACAGGAATTATGAATATATGTTTATATTATGTTGATGGCAGAGGCCTATCCTTTTGCACACTATTTGCACTATCTGCCTCTAATGAATATCGCTGTATGTTCTTTGGTTGCGATGTTATGCTACTATGTATATTTATCGCCTGGGTGGCTCATTTTCTGATTTGCTCACTATTTGTAATATTTTATTAATCATCTGTCATATTCAAATGGTCAAAATTCAATAAAAACTCTGTAAACGAAAAATAAAAAAAAAAGTGTGGGGTCCCGCTCCCAAATCATACCTGACCCTTTAAGTCTGGTAGGAAAGTTAGGGGGGAACTCCTAAGGGACAAAAAATGCATGGGGTTCCCCTACAAATTCATACCAGACCCTTTAGGTCTGATAGGAATTTTAGGGGGACCCCAACGCCCCAAAATCCCCCCCCCCAACAAAAAGTGGGAACCCCTAAAATCCCATACGAGGCCCTTAATCCGATCAGTGGCTTGGTGGGGCAGGAAAGGGGGGGGGCGAGGGAGTGGCCACCTACTCGCCGATGACGTCAAGGGACTCGTGCCGCCCATTTGTTTACATGTCATTCTGTTTAATATTTTATTCTGTTTGTTACCTCTGAATGATCGAGCCAAATGCTGAGCTGATAATTCAACTATACAATCTCTGCGGTCCAGCCCCTTTGAGAATAGGGGTGAACAGCAGGGAATGAAATGCCGAAGGTTTGTCCCAGCCGATCCAGATGTCGCATCGAGGCGAACAGTCTCCTCCCTTTGGTACAGCCGATTGTGCTGAGACTGTTCGTCCAAACCAAAGGCAGGTGAAGTGAGCCAAATGCCGCCGATGTATGGCTAAAAATAGCCATACAGGGCTGCAGTGAATAGCCGGAGAGACTTCGGCTTCCTTCAATTCAGTTTAGTTCAGTTTAGTTATTCATTCGGCTGTCTTTACTGGCAGAGATTGCAAAGTGTCATAAAAACAAGCACATTATTTTGAGTGAAATAACTTTTCAGGATGAGAAAACTGTACAGGGATTTAAGGAGGAGGCATGGAAAGGCTCCAAGGGAAGGTAAAATGATTATAGTTATGTGTTTTCAAGCATTGTAGTTAAGCAGCACCTTGGAGCCCATCATGGCCAATATGCCATTAGCCTCAGCTGCTCATATAACTTCCTTAGGGATTCTTATGACGTTGGCAAAAGCCAAAGTGCTCGGGAAAAGAACATAGTTGCATGGATCAATATAACAAAGCCAATTACTGTTGTAACGAAAAAAGAGGATAGTAAAATCATTTGAATACTGCAAAAAATGAGGCTAAATTAAATAACATTTATTTTGTAGATAATGAAAAAGGCCAGCCCTTTTGGTTGTTATACCATAAACACGCTCCCAGTCTTAAAGCATGCACATTTTTACTCATTCCAACATTAGTTAAAACCTAACTCTAGCCATTTGTTTTTTATTTTGGATAAAGTGGGGTAGAGTTAACATTTATGCCATGCTTAATGTTTCTATATGTGACCCAGTTCTCAAACCCATCCTTTTTAAAACCCACCTTGCCCTACTCACACTTGGATGAGTTCCAGGGTGTTGAGCATGTTATTTCATCTTTCAAACAAATAATGTGATTATGCCATTTTGAATGCTCCACATCAAACATAATATTTTGAAACTTAAAGCAGACCTTTTACCTATATCTTTAAAATAACAACAAACGCACCTTTAGAAATGTTTAGTAATGACAATGTACACACACATACTTCTAGATAACTGCAGGCTTTGTATTCTTTGCATACCCTTTTTCTCTTTTCTTCCCCAGCCTTCTCACAGTGACCATGTTTACCATATGCGTCTCTACAGGGGGGCAAGGGGGGGGGGCAATTTCCCTGATGTTCGGCGGGTGTGTAGCATGTTCGTAAGATAAAAGCCAGATGGGCCGGTGTGCACAAGCGCACACTGCCCATTCGGCATTGCGGTCATCGGAAGCCGCCCCTCAGGGGGGTCCAAGATAGGCAGATCCTACGTTTTTTTAAGTACCTTACAACCATCGCAAGACAAAAGTCTTGCGATGGTTGTAAGGTGTGTGCCCAGCCTTATTCATATATACTTCTTTAGTTTTTTTAGTGGTGAAAATTATTAGTGCCCCCCTATTTTGACTGTGGTATCTTATGTGCCCCCCCTATATATTGTTCCTAGAGTCGCCACTGATGTTTACTAAGGACAGAATACTAGCTCCCCTATTATTTCCTGGATTTCTGGCACATGTGACTAGGACATGTGACCATGCACATCATCTCAGGGGAGGAAAATTATTTTCCCTGAGATCCCCTGAGATTACAGATGAGATTTCCCAGCAATGCTCTGCTGATGACAAGGCGATCCCAGTGTGCATTGCTTTGGCAAACTGAAGTGATTTGCACTTTCAAAGCAGGAAGTGAATGCTCTGCAAGTGTAAGTATTTTTTTAAAAATCACAGCATTTTACACCTGACATGACTATGTTTTTATTAATCATCATACATAGAGGGATGCATTGGTAGAATTTGATTTTTGAGTGTAAAGGTCTGATTTTAAAAAAGGGGGTAATTTGTGCACTCCTAAAATGCATTTGCTGTTTTGTGTTTTCCTGCTGTAAATCAGATTTTATTATTAAAAGGTGTTGAACTGTTGGACACTTGTTTGGCACTCTGGTTAACTACCGTATTTTGCGGTCCATAAGACGCACCGGACCATAGGACGCAGGGAGGTCCGGTGCGCCTTATGGAGCACTCGACAGACCGTAGCTTCTGTCACAGCTTCTGTCATAGAAGCTGCAGTTAGTGACCACTGAGACAGGTGGCGCTGTGATTACAGCGCCACGGTCTCAGTGATCACACAGAGCAGACGAAGAACCTCCGTTCTTCGTCTGCTCTATGGTGATCTCGATCGCCGCTGCTGCTCGGTTTTAATACGGGTGATCTCCTTAGATCACTGGTATTAAACGAGCAGTGGCTCCTTCTACTGATCTCGATCGCCGCCGCCGCTGCTCGGTTTTAATACGAGTGATCTCATTAGATCACTGGTATTAAACGAGCAGTGGCTCCTACTACTCGCCCGGCGCCCGAAACTGCATGTCTCGGGTGTCGGGATTCGCTCCATAAGACGCAGGCACATTTTCCCCCTCCTTTTGGGGGGAAAAAAGTGCGTCTTATGGAGCTAAAAATACGGTATATATACCCTTTTGTGTATGTCGGCAACAACTTCAGTTGCTGTTCAGCCTTCCCCCACTTGCAGTTTTTTTGTGTTTTATTGGGGTGTTTTTTCCTTTTATTTAATATTTTATGATTTTTTTCTTTTAGCTAGGTTTTACAAAACACACAAAATTTGTAGGCTTAGGGTTTAGTATGCTAGAGTATACTGTACCTTTTAGGTAAGTTACATCTTATTTTAATATAATTTTGCTAGGGTCTTTATTTTTATTTTTTGAGGTCAGCAGCTTAAATTTGTGACTGACACAAGCAAAGCTGCTATTTGTATGCAGAACATCACTGTGTACAGTTTAGTACCCCAAATCACCACATCGTTAAGAGCACCAACGCCCAACATCCTTAATTACCCTATTGCCATTGCTGCTAAAAAGTTAGGCAATCCCCTGAACACAAAATGTATGGGAGGCCTAAATGAAGAGACAGAGGTTCAGCATGCACGGAGTGGGTTCTGCATCTGCAAGATAAAGAAGTGGTCAGGGCGCAAATGTAAGAGGCAGAGCAAGCCTGCCTTTTCTTTCTGGCAGTGGGTGTGCTACACAGTCAGAGCAGGTGGAGGGGGTCCTGGAATGCTCACTGAGACTTCCTCATCTTCCACGTCCCAGAGGCAAAGCAGCTTATTTCCCCAGCAGCTGCAAATGTGCCCTCTTCTACTTCCGTCTCTACATATAACTTAAAATCAGTAACTTGCAGCAGAAGAATGCACAAGAATTCTTGCTATCCGATACTGAGTAAGTGAGCACCAGGAGCAAAGTGAGAGGGTACATCAGGCAAGGGGAGTCTGACAAGGGGTTTAAAAGGCTTACCTTATGTCCCATCAAGCAGGCATTAGTGTCAGCATAGGACCATTTAGAGCCTTGTTTCTCAACTGGTGGGTCGTGACCCAAAAGTGGGTCGCGACCCCATATTCAGTGGTTCGCCACGTGCCTTCCACTTTTCTAGGGGAGGCTGAGGGGCTTCTCACCTATCAGTTCTTGCACCAAACAGCAATTCAAAATATGCTGGCCGGTGCTGAGTGTCAGCTTGAGTTGGGATAGACTGGGGCTATAGCTATGAGGGAGCTACATCTATACATACAGCTCCCTCATGTGTCCAGTAAAGGTTGCTTGACCAGAGTGATGTCACATTCTGGCTCCCGGCACCTCTACAGGGCATGCAAAGGGAGGTGTAAAAGCATTGCACATATGGATGGAGCTCTGACACAGCACAGCAGCCCACACTGGACATCTGGTTGAGGATAAACTCCAGTTCTCATAAGGTATGGAGACTGGGTGGATCTTTTGAATGGCTCCCCAAACGCACCTCCCACCCACAGTTTGATTGCCCGCACTGGAACGTGTGATACCGCAATGCTGTGCATTCCATTGTAGTGCGACTTGGGTCGCGACTTAATAAACAAGGACAAATGTGGGTCCTGAGGTTACACAGGTTGAGAACCACTGATTTAGAGGTATCAAAAAAGGAAAGAAAAAGTTGGGTTTTTTTTAGGCATCGAGTGATCAAAGTATAATACAACATACAAGCAGTGTCAAAATCACAAGGCATACAAAAAGGAGCGTAGTAAGAAAAAGAAGGCACACAAATGATTAGTGACTAATAACATAACTATAAGGTGGGTAAAAGATGAATATCTTCTCTAGTGACACCTCCATATACCTTGATATGTGCGGGAAATGTTCCCGTAGAGACCATGGCGCAGAACACTATACGCCAATGGAACATTCGAACAACAATGTTTAGATGTTAACATCAAACCATACTTTGTATATAACTATTGGTGTATTAAAGAAAAGTAACCACACTATCTATGAATTCACACGGTCAGTGAGCCTATCTGTTGAGTGTTGATGAGTGTAAGAGAAGTCTCCTGGGGAAGGAGGTGTGATTCGGGGTTTCATGTGGTGTAACTAACTCAAAGTGAATGGGAGCGTTCGTAAAACACCTCAAAGGACATCCAGAGCACCTAATGAATTAGCTAGCTTGGCAGTAAGAAACCATTTGGAGTGTTGAAAAATAATCATTACTTCGCGTAGTTGTTCCAGGGGCAGTTCAGTAATTAAAAATGAAGACCAAGTGTCAAAAAATGTCTTTGTACATGTCATGTTAAATTTCGTGTCTAGTTTGTCCTTAAGCATGAGTCGGTGAAGTTGTGACCGTACCTTAGCCACTGATATGGAGGTGGGGGATAGCCAGTCAGTCAATATTGCTTTTTTTGAGCTTATAATGCATAGATGTTCCCACCTGGATAATGCGTGAGGTGGGTCGGATAGCTCAGGAGTAGGGTAGTGGAATAGACAGACATCGGGTGAGGGGGTTCTATCCTTTCCGGAGTGGACATTCATGTAGAGGACGACCTCCGCCCAAAGTGCTTGTATCTGGGGGCAGGACCACATAAGGTGTGTTAGGTCGGGTAGATAAGAGTGACATTTCGGGCATGACGTCAGCCAATCTGGTGGCCTATGGTTCATGATGATGTTAAAGCCGTAATACGCCCTATGGATGATCTTAAATTGAATCTCCCTCCATGATTCACTGACTATTGCTCTTCTCAATTGCAGCCAACCGTTCAGGAGAAGGATGTGCGTAGATTCCAGAGACATATTCAAAAACTCCGCCCATTTGTAGACATAATTGGGGATTACCCCTGATAAAGAAGATGCCGTGGAGTATAAGTGATGATGTATGGAGGATAAAGGCATCTTCTGGGTCGGGGAAGATAACAAATGCCTTAGTAGCATTGAGTTAGACTCAGCACTAGCCGTGGGAAGATGATCAAGCAAAAGTGCTTGATTTGAGCATGTTGAAGGAAGTGATTTGCTGAAATATGAAATTCGCGCTGGAGCTCCCCCAGAGTCTTGCATTTCCCCTGTACTGTGATCATATCTCGTAAGATATGAACTCCCCGGGCCTTCCACTGGTGGAACACCGGGGAGTCGTGTCCTGCCGGACGCAGGCGCTTCTTCAGGAGAAGGGAATATCTGCATAATTTAAAAAGAGCACAATAATAAACATGATCCATATAGTCATGATTCTCTGTATATCAGTTATTTGAATAGAAAGATTACCTACCAATATCACAAGCTGACATGTATGTATCTGAGCGGGCCTATCCGGGCACCACACCTGTATAGTCCTTCCTATTGATGGCAAGGGTGGAGCAAGGGCCAGTACCCAATATTGAGCAGGAGGTAGGACGTAGGCAGAGCAGTGACACCTTAAATAAATGAAAAAGAGAAATGGGGGCCTATTCATATAACCGTATTGTGAATGGATATATATGGATACCATTGAATACTGCAAACGATGCTGCCTAGATCAACATGTGTGATATCAATCATGTCTCCTTATCCATACATTGTAATGAATCATGTTATTGATGGTCTTTGTGAACATTGTAATTGATGCTGCCTTTACGATTCTATATGATATTAATGATGCCTCCCATTAAGACACTCTGTTGACTCCTGTTTGTCAATCTCTTGTGGAGCTAATCGACACAAGTGCATTCAGGTGCATTATGCACCAGTTGGAGGGACATGGCTGACCACATCGATGTAAGCATGCATTCTGATTGGTCTGCCTTTCTTGTCTTGCCTTTGTGGAACTTCTGCCAGCATTCCCAGGCTGCACAATCTGCCCATAAATCCTTAGGAAGAATCTAAATAATAATGTATGTATATAAGGCATCATCAAAAAATGGCTGTTAAAGGTGAAACGCAGTGCAGAATAAGGAGGTTGTGCCAGTACCTTACAATAAGTATGCAATGTCCTACCCATTGCACAACATTCATATAGCCATGAAATCTTTTGAAGATTTATAACACTGACAGCTGGTCAACTCTAGTATATATAGACAATACAAAGTGCAGTTTAGGTAGTAAGTGGTAAGGGGAATAGCTACCTAGTGACAGGTAAATTGTGATATACTCAGTATTAGTAAGTTCTTAAGTTAATGTGTTATTAAAATACTACAATCAAGGTTGTCCCTGGGGTAACCTGAGCATCTTGATGGTGTCTCACTGGACATCATGGGGGGGAGCCAGAATAGCATGTTTTGCCTCTTCCAGACCCCTTTATTAATATATAGCAGTCCAGCGGTGGGCTCATGCTCCACAAAACTAACCACTCACGTGCTGTCTGAAGTCCTCTCCCAGCAGCTGGCTGTGACTTCAAACAGTATACCAGCGGCCGGCTAAAACAGCAGGCTGTGACTTCAAACAGCACATAAGTGGCAAGCTTTGCAGAGCACTGGACTGCTGTATATTAATAAAGGGGGCCGGAAGTGGCAGACAGGCTGCAACATTTTAAAATACACTTGCTGCTCTGGCAGCGGCTACACACTCGCCCCCCCACCCACGCCCGAAGCAAACCAGCAGGAGGGGCTGTATCAGGGGGAATCGGCTTGGGGACTGGCTTGTGGTCCCTCTAAGTAATGACACTCGCTGGCATTCCTTGCTTGTCAATGGGTGGATAGGACCAAACCTTCCCTCTTCTGCCCTGGATGCTGGGGAGTGGACAGTGTACATATTGGAGACCACCTGCTGGGTTCACAGCGACAGCACAAACCAGCAGAGGAAGACAAGAGGGGTGAAGTAGATTTCCATTTTCAGATTTCCTGGATGCAGAGTTAGTAACACAGCAATCATGTAGAGTGTAAAATGTGGTGGCAGCCCCTGCGTACACACATAGCACACATCAGTATACCTATGTAGGAAAATTACGATTTTGCTACACATAAGGTATCTTTGCCTAAGCCAGAGAGAGAGCAATAATTCTTGGGCCATTATTATTGGTTAACTCTAAACTGATGACCAGTAGGAGCTATTAAAATGTTGCCTATGGACATTTTTGGGCACCGTAGCTTTCTGCCATTTCACAGGCGCTTACAATTTTGATACTTAACGTGTTTGGTATCCATTTAATCAGCGCAACTTCCTCTTCTATATTTTACCAATCTTCGTGTCATTTGTTTGAGCAGGGGAAGGACTTTTGAGAACAAGTGATCGGGGAAGCTGTAGAGCCGCCCAAGCACTTGTACTGTACTGTATGTGTGTTGAACCCATAGGTGCGGTTTCCAGGCTCTCCTGTTCTTCTGGAGGCCTGGACCATGGCAAATAAACTCAGGATGGAAGTCGGGAACATATGTTCCCAATCTGCTCTATGATTACTGAAGCAGGAAGAGCTTCCTGCTTCAGGATTCATTCACAAGAGTAACAGCTAAAATGCTGTTACTCTTTACATTTTTTTTTTTTTTGCCTCATGCAGCAAAAAGGCTACGGACACCCCTGACTACATCGATAACGGAAGGGAAAATATGGATTAAACATATTATGTTATAACTCTAATAATAACAGGTTAAAGGAGAATTGTGGGGAAAGTGAAATATGCTCATCCCCATTTTTAAAGCCGACCTGTAACACTGAAGCTGTTACACGTCGGCTCTATTGATGCAAAGTGAACAGCCTTTTTGTAAAGTAACCCCACTGTGTGTGCTTTTTACTATTCCTGTAAGCTTTAGTAAAGCCAAGAGAAATACATTCTTCACTATATTTTCTTTTTGACATTTAGCACTCTTTACCTCACAAACTTGCCCACGTAATTCCCTCGGCACCTCATCTCCGCCACTCTTCGCACACACTCTAGTTTATCATATGCATCTGTGTTGTCAATCATATTAGTTAATTGTTTTACAGTTTTTTGAGAGCAGTGGTCGTGTCATTGGTGGGAATATTTAATAAAGTACAACTAGACTAGCACATAATACAATTACTATGTGATCTACAAGTCTAATCAAGTGAAAAAAAAACTCCCTCTACCTTCTTTGAGTCAAATCCTCCTTTATTTGTGTCTCATATATCCCCCTTTGCAGACACCGCAGTGGAAGGGATCCAGCAACAGAGGCAGTGATATCAATACAGAAAGCTGTGGGCAGAACTAGGTGTGGTCAGATGATTATTGACAAACTACAGGATTCTGAATCAGCAGTGACAATGCTGATAACCATACCCCCACTACATTTTTTCATCCCACTGTAGTGCATGTAGGCACAGCCTACATGAGAGTGACAACTCTGCTCTGAGTTCAGGAGCAGTGCAACATCATTGCCACCAGGCCCGTCTTTAATACTGATTGGACCCTGGGCAAGCATTTCCTTGGGCCCTAAAAGGCAATAAAACTCACAGTAAAGTGCAGTGTGTATAAGTATATCACAAAAAGGCTAGGTTCAGATATGGGCGATCTCGGGGTTGTGCGATTGGTCACAATTGCACACATCGATTGCCGTGTGGCCCCATTGATTTTAATAGGGTTACAGCCACACGACAATCACTACAAAAAAGGTACACATGACACACAGGTTTTTTAGCCCTGATCGTATTTAATTGCACAGCCAGTATTGCGGTGGAAAACCTCACGATCCGCCTGGCGTGACTGGGGTGCCATTAGAAAATAATGGCACCGCCAGTGCGATCAGCAGTAGTGGGCAATTCTGTGACCAAGCAGATGGCCACACGGTCACATATTTGCCCACCACTGCCAATCACACTGGTGGTGCCATTGTGCACGATTGCCGCAGGTTCACGGATCACCCAGGTGTGAATCTAGCCTGACAGTAATGTGCATTGTGTATGAGTATATCACTAAGCTTCACAGCAACAAGACTCACAGTAATGTGCAGTGTGTGAGTGTATAGCAGAGCTCCACAGGAATACTATGCATATTAAGTTCCCGTTCACACCAATTGGTGGTGCGTTCCAGAGCAGTAACTGCTGGAACACAAAGCAATTGAACACCAAATTTCCCCCTTTGTTCTGGGGCGGAAGGGGCATATGGTGCATTGAAGTCAATAGCACCACAGCCACACCTCCATCTGCAGTGCAATCGGACGCATGGCAAAACGTTCGCACTAGACTGGAATGTAGGCAATGTTTTGCCATGCATCCGATCGCAGTGTGGGTGGGGGCGTGGCTGCAGTGCCATGACTTCAATGCACAGCCACGCCCCCTCCCACCCCAGAACACGGCGGGAAATTTAGTGTGCAATTGCTGTGCGTTTCAGCAGTTACCGCTCTGGAACGCACCACAATTGGTGTGACTGGGCTCTAAAAGGTGTTTAAAATAAAAGTAAATATTATTTAAAAAATGATAGTTATGTACACACCGAGAAACATGAAATCATAGTATCTAATATTACTAAGCCAATTTATTTTATTTCCTTCCACAGCATTTATTTATTTATATTTGTTATTTTTTAATACACACCCACAATAAACAGAAAAATGAAATCTATATTCAGTGTCGTAACTAGAAACTTCAGGGCCCCACTGCAAGAACCCATGAAGAGCCCCCCCCAACCCCCCTCCGCCATGGGAAGGCACTATAAACAGGCACCGTGTGGTTAACAGGATGGCTGCCGAGGTCCCTACCAAGCATGGGACCTCAGGCAGCCACTTCAGTTTAAAGATTTAGTGCCAGTGTTCTGTCGTGCGTATTAACAAGTAAACCGCCATTTATTTACAAAGAATTAGTTTGTAATCGTTAATTGGGACTTTGTAATTTTAAACTAAATACTTTGTCAATAAATCCCTGTTTCCTCGATAATACTGGTCTGTGCGCACGCGCAGATGCTGACGTTGGCAAATTCAGCTAGGTCAGCGTTCTCGACAGAACAGTGGTATCTGTGCTTAGTATCGGGTATTTTCACAAGTAAGAGTACACCTGATAATGCCCAGTACTGGCACTAGTGCATCCCTACTTAAAAATATAATGTATTGCTGAGACTTGTAGTCCTGCATAGTTGATGCTATTCTGCATTGCTGTATAACCATTATATTTTCAGTGACTGACAATGAATGGCCTGTCTATCTCCCAACCGACACTGCCGCAGCTCTTTTTTTCTCTGCTGTTGGGGGCAAAAGGGACATCTGTTGTGGGCCCCTGTAATTTATAGGGCCCCGGGTAGATGCCCCTTTTGCCCCGCGGTAAAGACGGCCCTGATTGCCACACTATCAGGAAGCTACAGTAAGTGGATTTGAAGCTTCAGCAGGTATTTGTGGGACTTTGTAGATGGGCTCTCTGAAAGAAAACTCTATAGGGAGTGTTACACTAGGGAAATCAGTGATTGAAAAGGACTTGGTGGTCCTTGCAGACCACAGACTTGCAATAGCAATCAATGCAGGGCTGCCACTAAGTGAACAAAGTACTCTCATGCAATAAAATGGGCATTTATTCGAGGGATAAATCAATATATTCACCACTTTATAAAACACTAGTATGGCCTCATCTTAAGTATGCAGAACAGATTCTGATCACCAATAAACAAGAAGGAAGTCCTTGAATAAAAAAAGAGTTCAATGAAGGGCAATGGAATTTATAGGGGGGCTGTAGGACCTCAGCTATGAGGAACGGGAAAGTAAATTATACTTATTCACCATAGAAAAAATGAGTTTATTATGGGGGCACGTAGCAACACAATCTGAGGTTGAAGAAAAAGAGGTTCAATCTAAAAATCAAGTTCTTTATGGTTAGAGCACCATCAAATATGAAACTCACTTTCCCAGCAATTGGTCAGAGCAGGGAGCTGGGTTAACAGCTTCAATAAACTCCTAGATGCCTTCCTCGATGTGAAAAATATACAGGGATATGTACTTTATGTACTCAAAGGTCTCAAACTGACACACATACATAGGTTGAACTGGATGCACCTGTATCTTTTTCCAACCGTATCTACTATGTAATTCTGTAACTATGTAAAACTGTACTGTAAGTGCAGATGTACTTTTATTTAGGTGCTGCAGCACATATTTTCATTAAAGTGGAGTCCATAATTTGACTTTTTCAACCCATGGAATTGAACGCTCTCTGTGATTCATTAACTGGATTGTTTATAGGATACATCTCAGATCATAGTAATATATGATTTGAAACTTACAGTAGAAAAATTTAGTACATTACTACATTGCTACCTTTTTACAGTCATGTGGTGACAAATGACAAACACATCAGTTTCTCTCTATGGGGACAGAACTAGTTCTGACATGAACCAAAGCCTGTTGGCACAGACCATAAGGTTTGCCAGCTGATTTAAGGGCGATGTTCAAGACAGTTGGCCTAATAGGGTAGGGAATGAAAATAAGGCATAGATTGTAAGTTATTTATTCTGTTGTTTTACTGAAAAGATTGGAGAATGAACTGCGTACATATTTCTATCCTTACCTGTTTGTGATTCATACTATACAGTATACTATATATGCATACAATTTTAATTAAGCTTATCCTTGAATGTCTGAAACTTTTGTTTTTCAGAAAAAACGTGTATTGTACACACTATACCCATATTTCAAGGATAAAGCTGAAAACATGTGCCGTCGCAGATGCCCTGTGTCATCTGCTGCTCATACACAAGATCAGTGACCTATAACAGCACTGCTTTATTACTGTATGCAGTGGTGTATTTAGGTTTCGTGCTGCCCTAGGCAAGACGAAACTCGGCATCCCCCCATCTAAATTTGTCCCACCCCTTCCTGTTCAAGACATTTTGCGCAACCTGTCAAGTCGCTGGACACAGCTTCTGACAGGTTGCGCTATTAGGCCTCATTCATACTGCTTAAATTTGGCCTTTACAGATACTAAATACATGTACTTTCAGTCCTTTCTTTTATTATCTTGGAGCATGTACGTTTCCTTATAACCTCTGCTAACATATGGCAATGGTATCAGTGTATAATATATGTGAATCTTCTATAATTCAATGAACAACATTCCTTCAATGGGCTCCTTTATATTTCGCCCTGATCGAACGTTGGCTCAGTGGTAAGTCCCGCCCCGCTCTCGCTATCCCCGGACACTCAACCTGTTCATTATTGCTGAGCGGCGTGTGTGGTGACATCATCGTGTTAGACCTAATTGCTTACCGGAGGTGGTCGCATGAGGGAGTGCGCCCTTTCATCCCTCCCTGGCTGGATAGTTTGTTCAGTGGCAGAGGAAGAAGTTTTGTGAGCCTGTGTCTCTGTCCGTGACGGTGAGGCAGCGGCGAGGTGTCTGGTATGAACTTTCTGCTCGGGGTACAGGGGCAGTGTGAAGAAGAGGTGCCCGGGGCGAGCTGTCTGTGGAGACCGGCATCTTACTGTACTGACAGGCGCTCTGCTGAGACATGGACTACCCTGATTTTGTGCGCTCGCCGCCAGCTTTCCTCTTTGCAAGGGGGCGCAAAATGTCGCTCCCCTGCAAAGTGCCGCTCCAGGCAAACGCCTTGTTTGCCTCGCGGTAAATATGCCCCTTACTGTATGCTATGGTAAATGCAGGCTTTTCTACTCACATAACGGCTGTCAATGTAACAGCACATTTCAGCAGGCCCACTCTATTTTTATATGCACCCCTGTAATTACTGAGATGAGCAAGAGTGTTTGTAGCCTCCATCACCTTCCTTTTGTCAGGTGGCTACTAGAAATTAGTGATTGCCATAGCTGTAGACAGACTGGCTGGATTATGGTTAGCACTTATCTGGTTAATTCCAGGTGTCCTGGGTGGAGTGTGACTCTACTGTAGTGTGGGAAAGCCAATGAGGGGCACTGTGAGTGTATGTACAGTTCAGCAGCCAATCAGTGGGTTTCTCTCAACCAGTGCTGCATGCTGGGGTAGGGTACATGTACTGGAGGGAATTGCCATGTGCTCAGCCTTGTACCAGCCATGGATTATTCCAGGTTGGGGTGCTGTCCATAAAACAAAAAAAGGGGTCGGGCTTCCTATAAAGTATAGGGAGTCCAAGGGTTAATTTAAAGATCGGGACAGACCAAAAGTTTAAATTGTTCTTAGAAAAAAGATTTATTCATATAAAATTAAACGACAGACATGGCCAATCTCTACCTATCGACCAATTAAAAACAGTACAAAGGATCAGAACTGACTGTGAACACGGTAATCGTTGTGTAGGACAGTCTAGACCCCTTGAGATTAAAGCACATCCATCAAGGCTTATAGCAACTTCTAAGTTCAGATATAGTATATACTTCAATTACTGGATAGTGATCCTGTGTGGTTTTAGTATCACATACATTTCAAGTAAACTACTTGGATCCTGACACTTAGGGGTCTATTCACGAAGCTGCCGAAGGATCAGGCCGTAGCTTCGGCCGATCCTTCAGCTAGCTTCGGCCCCAGGACCCCTTCGGTTCAGTAGAACCGAAGGGGTGCTGTACGGGCTATTCACAATAGCCCGTACAGCTCCCGATCATGGCCGAGCGGCTCAGCCGACCCGAACGCTTATGCATCAGCTCGGCTGAGCCGTGCTGAAAGCCGAAGCTGGCCGAGTGGTCGGCCGACAGCCTGCTTCTGACAGCTGGGCGGAGCCAGCCATGATCTTACGGCTGGCTCCGGCCACTTTCAGAGAGATCATTCCCAAGAGCCAATTCTGCAGGCTAAGGAGGAACTGTACCCAAAACAAGGACTACATTACATCAAGTCAACTCCTTCTTGACAAATTCAGGGAAAAGGAATACCCAGAAGATCTTATCACCGAGGCCTACTCTAACTACTCCAAACCCAACCGTCACATAAACATAAAACCGGACTCCGAGCTCGATGATGTTGACAAAATCAGATTTATCACCACCTTCAACAATAGCTTTACAGCTATCCAAAAAGTTTTCCGGAAACACTGGCACATCCTACAAAAGGATCCAAAACTAGGACCTAACCTACCGCCCAACCCGTCTATTAATTTTAGAAGATCAAAAAGCATAAAAATATAGTAGGCCCCAGCCGCTCATTTCAAGGCCCAGAGGTGCGCCACAAGCACTTCCTTTTAGACAGCAGGACAGGGACTTTTCAGTGTAGAAAACCCAGATGTCTCACCTGCCAGTTCATCAAACATGGACAAACCACTTTCTATGATCACCTCCATAACCCTTATACCATAAGACAGTTTATAACCTGTTCTCATGATCACGTGGTCTACGGCCTCATGTGCCCCTGCAGTCTTATCTATGTCGGTCGTCAATAAGACCATTACGTGCCAGGATCGGAGACCACAGACGCCTTATAGAAAAAGGAGACTTTGATCATAGCGTACCCCGCCATTTCACGCTTAAACATCAGAAAAGAATACAGGATTTACATGTGTTCGCAATTGAACACATCCCTACCCATCTATCATCCTCTGAGCGCTTCCACCTTCTCTGTAAAAGAGAAACTTACTGGATCTATAAATTGAATACCCTTGTCCCAATGGGTCTGAATGAGGAACTTGAGATCCATACCATCCTTTGATCTATACGCACTCCGTCTCCCCTTCATAGCCCAAGGATATGATTCAGTACTCATTAGTTCTGCACATGCACATTTTTAGTGCATTTTATTTTAATGTGTATTTTTCATATTTTTTATATTTTTTCTACATTTTGTCAATTACCACTTTTTAATGAAGACAAACATTTTAATATTTACACCGCATTTTTATAACTCGGACACGATATATATATAAAAAACACAATCTTATAGTCCTATAAAACAGAAGGTGACACATATACAATACACCCACTTCATATCCCCCTATAGACATCGACATAAGATAGCATATGAGAGCTTTATGCATGTTTTGCCCCCCGTCAATATGAAAACACAGCCATCCTATTGCCCCTAGCCCGCTGGTCGTGACCATTTACTCCAAAACTTTCACGACACAGAAAAACGAGAAACGAACCAGCTCCACCCCCTATACTATTCGACCAATCAGAGCGGCGTGACGTCACTTGACCCCTCCCAGCTGTCAAATTCAAAAGGACTGGACCTTCCCGCTTTCTCCCCTTCACCACATATCTCCGCTTGACAAAGAGGCAAGGACCTCGAAACGCGTAGCGCTATCTGGACCCACTGAGCACCTTTTCTGACGCTCAGTGAGTTCAGCCGAGTTCAACACACCGCGGCCCCTCTGTCCCCAATTGCAGTCTCCCGTGCAGTCAGACCTGCTGTCATTCATCCTGCAGAATACCGCACACTGCTGTTGCGGCCAGGCTTGGCCAGCTCGGTCCGCACAGCCTCAGCTTCTGACTCGTCTTGCCAGCCTAAGACCAGCCAGGCACGCACCCATCCATCCCACGGTCACTCCACCCTATTCTTTTTTTTTTCTATTCTGACATTGCTCGTGTCAGAATAAATAAAAAAAAAGACACAGCAGTGTTTCTCTCCTGGGCGGCCGGAAGCGGCAGGCTCCCAGAGCACCCGGGAGAGTTTCTTTTTTATTTTTTATTTTACAGCAGCAGAGCTGAGGGACAATAGGAAACTATTGGGAGGAGCTAGCTGTCATTGCTAGCTCCGCACAATCGTTTTCTATTTCCTTTTTTTACTTTTTTCACTCTTTTTCACTCAGTGGCATTCGGCTATTCACTCACTGCTGTTCGGCATCTTTAAGAATAGCCCGAACAGCAGTGAGAAGCCTGCCGGAGGTTCGGCTCAGCCGATCCAGATGTTGGATCGGCTGAGTTGAACTCCTTCTGCACTTTGGGTAGGCCGAACATGCTGAGCATGTTCGGCCGGCCCTAAGCCACGAGAACCAAGCTGATGTACAGCTGATTTCAGCCGATTTACGGCTGAAATTAGCCGTACCAGCCTGAAGTGAATAGCTGAACAGTGTTCGGCTCACTTCACTTCAGATCGGTCATTCACTAAGCTGCCCTCGGCAGCTTAGTGAATAGACCCCTTAGTTTTGCTTGTGTCTGTTTATTGGTCAACGTGTGTTTATCAACCGTTGATTTTTTAGCATATGTATCCTTATGTTACTGAAATGTTGGACACTTAGTGCAAAGGTTTTTGGTTATGTTATCCTCATGTAATTCTGTCTCATGGATAGCAATCTCAGTTGTGATTCGAAAAGGTGCTTTTTCTCACGGAATATTAATAATTATTAGAGGTGCACCGAAATGAAAATGTTAAAAACGAAACCGAAATAAAGAAAAATGTCAGGCCGAAACCGATACCGAAAATGTTTTTTATTTTTTCAATTTTTTTAAATATTTTAATTTTTATAAACTTTTTAATTTTTTTACATTTATTTTTATTTATTAATTGATTTTTTATTAAATATTTTAGTTTTTTACTTTACTTTTAGGGGCTTCTGGGAAATATTAGGGGTCTAAACAGACCCCTGAGATTTCCCTTTTAAAATAGAAAAAGAGATTGAGAACACAAAGTCCTCAATCTCTTTTTCTGTGTCCCCTGTTATCAATGAACAGGAATCCTC
>NW_017307170.1:588256-592004 GCF_000935625.1 Nanorana parkeri | reverse complement strand
TTGTACCCGCCCTCTGCTGCAGTTCCCCATCAGGTCCATCAGCAGAGGGCGGGTACAATGCTAGTTTACTATTGGCTATTGCAAATTGAAATAGCCAATAGTAATGTCCCAATGCTTTTCAATGGGGAAATTCTTTTTTTTTTCTATTCTGACATTGCTCGTGTCAGAATAAATAAAAAAAAAGACACAGCAGTGTTTCTCTCCTGGGCGGCCGGAAGCGGCAGGCTCCCAGAGCACCCGGGAGAGTTTCTTTTTTATTTTTTATTTTACAGCAGCAGAGCTGAGGGACAATAGGAAACTATTGGGAGGAGCTAGCTGTCATTGCTAGCTCCGCACAATCGTTTTCTATTTCCTTTTTTTACTTTTTTCACTCTTTTTCACTCAGTGGCATTCGGCTATTCACTCACTGCTGTTCGGCATCTTTAAGAATAGCCCGAACAGCAGTGAGAAGCCTGCCGGAGGTTCGGCTCAGCCGATCCAGATGTTGGATCGGCTGAGTTGAACTCCTTCTGCACTTTGGGTAGGCCGAACATGCTGAGCATGTTCGGCCGGCCCTAAGCCACGAGAACCAAGCTGATGTACAGCTGATTTCAGCCGATTTACGGCTGAAATTAGCCGTACCAGCCTGAAGTGAATAGCTGAACAGTGTTCGGCTCACTTCACTTCAGATCGGTCATTCACTAAGCTGCCCTCGGCAGCTTAGTGAATAGACCCCTTAGTTTTGCTTGTGTCTGTTTATTGGTCAACGTGTGTTTATCAACCGTTGATTTTTTAGCATATGTATCCTTATGTTACTGAAATGTTGGACACTTAGTGCAAAGGTTTTTGGTTATGTTATCCTCATGTAATTCTGTCTCATGGATAGCAATCTCAGTTGTGATTCGAAAAGGTGCTTTTTCTCACGGAATATTAATAATTATTAGAGGTGCACCGAAATGAAAATGTTAAAAACGAAACCGAAATAAAGAAAAATGTCAGGCCGAAACCGATACCGAAAATGTTTTTTATTTTTTCAATTTTTTTAAATATTTTAATTTTTATAAACTTTTTAATTTTTTTACATTTATTTTTATTTATTAATTGATTTTTTATTAAATATTTTAGTTTTTTACTTTACTTTTAGGGGCTTCTGGGAAATATTAGGGGTCTAAACAGACCCCTGAGATTTCCCTTTTAAAATAGAAAAAGAGATTGAGAACACAAAGTCCTCAATCTCTTTTTCTGTGTCCCCTGTTATCAATGAACAGGAATCCTCAATGAGTGTTTCTGTTCATTGATAACATGAGAACATTGTTTGTTTACTATAACCACAATTATGAATGAATGGGGGTGATGTAGATCACTCCCATTCATTCATAATTGAGGATATAGTTAACATACCATGTCCTCAATTATGAACACACACTCAGCGATCACTGATCACTGAGTGTGTGTACATTGCTTTTCTCTCTGACACGCTGTCACAGAAGGCTGATCGAGCGGTGTAGAGAGGAAAGACCAGCCTCCTGTGACAGTGCTGTCTCCGCCCCCACACCGCTCTGCCGGATAGGCGGCTGGGCGGTGTGGGAGGAGAGACGCCGGCCGCTCACAGCGCTCTTGTCCTGCAGCGCTCGGCCGGCTGTCACTTTCTTTTCTCCCCGCTGGAACAGCACCCAGCGGGGAGAAAAGAAACCAGGGATGCGCCGATGTATCGGCCGAAACAAGGCTCTTTCGGCATTATGCCAAAAGTGCCATTTTCGGCCGATATGTTTCGGCAGCCGATATATGGGTGCATCCCTAATAATTATATTAAGTTTGTCGGTACGATGAACCGAGGTCTTTGTGTGGATACTAGACAATGTGTGAGTCTTCCCTTTCCTACTAAAGGAGTATAGGGGTGTTTACTTAGTCCGAACTATCTGATCTATTCCATAGATAGTGTTCAATTGAAACATTTCTAGGCCACAGTCATTTCCGTGTACAGCTGTCCTCTTCGAATCCTTTTGTTTAGTAAGTTGATTTTGTTGGTAAGGTAATGAACATAATCCAAAAATGTATCCTTGATGTAAGAATTTGTGATGTTAGAAACACAGGGAAATCCAGATAGTATCTATTTAACAAATGAGAAGTGCTATGAGTCAAGACGTTACATCGATGTGTCTCGTTTATCTGGGGTTAGTCCAAACATTGAGTGTGCGGCGTCTACACGTTTCGCCCCTCCCCCAGGGGCTTCATCATGATGTGAGGGGTCCAGCCACCCCTCAGGCTAGACCTTAGGCCTGGGGGTGGGGATGCTGGAGTGCAGGAAGTATTTTCACTAGGCCTCAGTTATGGAGGAGGCCTGTGCTGTTGTCAGAGGAGGAGAACCAGGAAACCTGATTGCTATTGGCGGTACCCGGAACATAGTGGGGTAGCGGTGGAACATAAACACGATCTTTTACATATCCCCACAAGAAAAAAATCACACACGGTAAGGTCTGGGGATCTCGCAGGCCAAGCACAAAGAGCAAGGTCATTGGCCCCCTTCCGACCAATCCATCGCTGGCGCACTTTTTCATTTAAAAAAGCTCGAACCATTAGGTGCCAATTGGACGGTGCTCCATCTTGTTGAAAAATTAAGTCATGCGAATCTGCTTGCAGTGAAGTGAAGGGCACGTTTTGGAGCATATCGAGATAGGTTTGTCCTGTAACGGTGTTTCCTCCAAAAAAAAAGGGACCATAAACCTCATTCCATGACGATGCTTGAGAACTGAAGCAATGCGTCATGATATCGGTACATTCTTTTTGAATAACCCATGTAAGACAGGAGAACACTTGTAAGACAGGAAATAAAAGTTGATTGTGAGTATAATACTTGTGACTTGGCTGGAGTTTTGTATTACTTTTCCTTAATAAAATATTGCGTAAAGAAATCGGTTCATTCTTTTTGAATAACCCTGTACATGGAAGGGACTGGTGATGTAGCCTTCCCATGAGGCAGCGGCAAATCACTGGCCATATCACCACTGCCTTGGGAGAAATGGAAGTAGAAATTAAAAAAAATAAGTTTTAATAAATTACAGCATTTTGCAAAATAATTGTAATTTGTTTTCTGCTGAGCATGCAGAGCTACATTACATGCAAATGTGTTTTAATACTTTAGGTCCGCTTTAAGATTTAATCTAATAAAACTTGATGTTGACATCATAGCTGCTAAAATATTCTGTACTTATCTCCATTTCAGGCACTGTTAATCTTGCCTTGGTTAAATCAATGCATGTCTGTGCTCTTGAATGTTAGAAAATGTAAAGATTTCTATTAAAAGTAAAAATCGATTCTTGTCCTTCACCCTGAACCATAACACATCTTCATCTCCATTAATCAATGTGCTCACACAGTCATTAATTGGTTACCTAGTGGAGCTTACTGTGTTTTTTAACAACTGTTACACAACTATTAGAAATTGCTTTAAAACTGATTCCTTTAGCTTTATGTTATTTTTGAGTAGGTAACTTTTAACCTTGACTATATAATGAATGTAATTAAAGTTTCAGTAATTAGTATATTAGTTTGTCTATCTGAATTGATTTTCAAACAAAGAAGTAACGTTATGGTAAAAAGTATGAGGCTGACATATTTTTCTGACTTGTATTAATCATTAATTGGAGTCCAGAGTTATAGGCTATGACACATAAAAATGTTTTATTATGTTTTATTATTATTTATTCCTCATATTTGTTGTACAAATATACAGTATAAGCCCAGGCCCAAGGATAATAAATGTTTCGGG
>NW_017307170.1:577930-588183 GCF_000935625.1 Nanorana parkeri | reverse complement strand
GCTTGCGGGGGGGGGGGGGGGGCAGGGCAGGGACTTCACTGTGAAATTAAGTAAACTTCTACAAATTGATATTGAATTTTCCATGGTCTTTGAAAAAAATATAAAAAAAATTCTGGTTGGGTGCACTTAACATTTAGGGGTCTATTCATGAAGCAGCCAAAGGATCTAGCCGTAGCTTCGGCTGATCCTTCGGCTAGCTTGGGCCCCAGGACCCCTTCGGTTCGGTAGAATGGAAGGGCTGCTGTACGGGCTATTCACAATAGCCCGTACAGCTCCCGAACTTAGCCGAGCGGCTCAGTCGAGCCGAAGGCATTTGCCTCGGCTCGGCTGAGCCGCGCTGAAAGCTGAAGCCGGCCGACAGCCTGCTTGTGACAGCTGGGCGGAGCCAGCCATGATGTTACGACTGGCTCCGGTCACTTGCAGAGAGATCAGCGTCCCTGGTTACCAGCTAACCAGGGACACTGATCTCCAGACAGTAAACTCTCCCGGGCGCTCTGGGAGTCTACTGCTCCCGGCCGCCCAGGAGAGAAACACTGCTTTTTCTTTCTTTTTTTTTATTCTGACACGGCTCCGTATCAGAATAGAAAAAAAATGTTTTGCCCATAGGAATGCATTGCTAGATTCCTATTGGCTATTTCAATTTGCAATAGCCAAGAGTAAACTAGCATTGCACCCGCCCTCTGCTGATGGACCTGATGGAGAACTGCAGCAGAGGGCGGGTGTAATGCTAGTTTACTATTGGCTATTTCATTTTGCAATAGCCAATAGTAAACTAGCATTGCATTCCTATGGGCAAAATTAATTAATTAATTTATTTTCTATTCTGATACGGCTACGTGTCAGAATAAAGAAAAAAAAGAAAAAGCAGTGTTTCTCTCCTGGGCGGCCGGGAGCGGGAGACTCCCAGAGCTGAGCATGTTCGGCGGATCCGAAGCCACGTGAAGCCACCCTATGTACAGCGTGCGGCTCACTTCACTTCAGGTCGGTCTTTCACTCGGCTGCCTACGGCAGCTTAGTGAATAGACCCCTTAGTGATATTTTCCTTTTTATTTTGAGTAAATACACCTAAATGTCTGTAACATGATATTTGTAAAGACCATGGTATGTGAAAAACAAAATTAAATGTGATTAAAACAAATGTTTTTGCTGCTCTAAGCAGCACCTTCTTTTATCTATTCAATATCCAAATTCTTATATAGGATTTATATAGCACAGTTTGCGCAGCGCTTTACAAAATGGAAGGAGACAGTACAGTTACAATACAACCTCATTACAAGAGGATTAGGAGGGCACTGTTAGTAAGAGCTTACAATCTAGTAGTAGGGCAAGTGATAGAAAAGGTAATAATTGTGTGGTATGAGCAGGCGGAAAAAGTAAAAGGAGAGTTATTATGTCTCTATGTCACTATACTAACAAAAATCTGCCTGATCTGATAATCTAAAGCTGCTCAAATATGGTACAAATGGGGAAGTGATTGAGCTGTGGATATTGGGCAGTATATGGGTGAATGTTCTGTGTGCCTGTGCTATATTGTGTAGAACTTTAATACTCGGGCAGCAATAGCATAAATAGTCTGCACTAGCTACTGTGTTGTATACTGATGGAGTGGAATTCAGTTAGCTCACTCTAGTGCTGAATACCATTAAACCAACAGACAATTTGAAAGGATGATTGAGACTATAAACCTTTTTCCATCATTCAGCACAGGTGTTGGGCCACATTGAACACTGCATTCACCTATATGCCTATAGCAGATGCAAAAAATGTTAGCAGATAAACTGCTGATTAGCAGGATGTACAGTAGTACTGTATGTGAGACAACACACACTTCAGCTTCAAATACCTGGAAAGGCTTATATGGTAAAAGTGACAAAGACAAAAACACATCTGTATTGCCAGTAGATGCATTTAACTACTTTTAATGATGATGGTCCCTTCAGACATTGAGGGCAGCCAATGCACAGAAATAGATGGAAAACTAAACCTTTCCTACCTTTTTTGTTTTTATAAAGGAATCTGAACCTGCAACCTGCAACTTTTTTTAAAACACAGGGCACAACACACAGCATATATGTATTAGTGTGGTGAAGCACCTGTGCAGTGCAGGCTACTGTACTTGTGCATTGAGGTGTTTTTTCAATTGAATGGCACTGCAAACACACATTACTATAATGCTTGGTAAAAAGAGCATTTTACTAAGCATTACTGCAATGCATAGTGTGAACCCAGCTGAATTGTATTTCTAAATGCAACTAGTAAAATCATGAAAGTGTCTGAGACCAGCCTCCTGTAATCCTGCCTATAGAAACCGTGGAAAAATGAAAGTAATTAGGTAACTCTGCACATATTGTGAGCTTTGAATCCATGATCAGTAAAGCTGGCCAGTAGAATTTTAATTTGAAAAAAAAAAAAAATCAGAACGTTTATTCGATTATCTAATAGTTAATGGGGTCAAATGGATGATTGTTTTTTAATACAGTGATGAAAACAAACAAAAGAGCAGGCTAAAAAATTATAACAGTGAATGTGGTTTTCATTCAAGAAACTCAAATGTAAAAACCAAGGGGTCTATTCACTAAGCTGCCGAGGGCAGCCGAGTGAATGATAAAAAAAATACTGTTGTCAGGGCCCAGTCACACTATAAAGAGTGCGTTCCAGTGCGTTTTGCCTCTGGAACGCAACCCGGCCAGCTCACTTTGTTTTGGGATGGGAGGGGGCGTGGCCGTGCCATTAAGTCAATAGCACCACAGCCACCACCCCGCCACGCGATCGCTGGCACCCAAGCACATGGAATATTAGTGCTTGCGCATTGGTCCAGTGCAATCCGCAAAAATACTTTTTTGCAGATCGCACTGGACCGGAATGCAGACACTAATTTGCCACGTGTTTGAGTGCTGGCGATCACACTTCGGGCTGGCGGCGTGGCGACGGTGCTATTCACTTCAATGCACCGTCACGCCCCCTCCACCCCAAAACAAAGTGATCTGGCCGAGTTGCGTTCCAGAAGCTGAATGCACTGGAACGCACTGTTTATAATGTGAATGGGCCCTCATTGTTTACATCTGCTGCTAAAAATGTTCTATGTAAAAAAATCCAGCTGCCCAATACCAGTGAGCAAATGGTTCTAAATGCTTCTGTGCTGTCACATATAACGCTTGCCATGCCACCCCATACTGTGTGGAAAGCAGGATTTAGTGCGTTCTTTACTACTGAACTGTGTGCTTCTTTCTGCTCTCTGCACTCTGTGCGTTCCTTACTTCAGCCCTCGGTGCGTTCTTTACTTCTGCCCTCTGCGCGTTACTTCTGACCGCTGTGCGTTCCTTACTTCTGCACTCTGTGCGTTCCTTACTTCTGCCCTCTGCGCGTTCCTTACTTCTGCCCGATGCGCGTTCCTTAATTCTGGCCTCTGTGCATTCCTTACTTTTGCCCTCTTTGCGTTACTTACTTTTGCCCTCTGCGCGTTACTTACTTTTGCCCTCTGCGCGTTACTTACTTTTGCCCTCTGCGCGTTACTTACTTTTGCCCTCTGCGCGTTACTTACTTTTGCCCTCTGCGCGTTACTTACTTTTGCCCTCTGCGCCCTCGGGCGGCCGGGAAGCTACTCATCGGCCTCCGCCGTCCTCTCGTCACAGACGAGAGGACGAGTGAATTTTTGAAGCCCTGATTATGGGTGTGAGTGGGGGGCCTCACATTTTGAGTTTCGCCTAAGGCCTCACAAAGTCTAGAGCCGCCTCTGGCCGGGAGCAGGAGACTCCCGGGGCGCCAGGGAGAGTTAGCTGTTTGGAGATCAGTGTCCCTGGTTAGCAGGTAACCAGGGATGCTGATCTCACTGCAAGTGGCCGGAGCCAGCCGTAAGATCACGGCTGGCTCCGCCCAGCTGTCAGAAGCAGGCTGTCGGCCGGCCAATGGCCAGCTGCTCGGCCAGCTTCGGCTTTCAGCACGGCTCAGTCGAGCCGATGCATATGCGTTCGTCTCGGCCGAGCCGCTCGGCTATGATCGGGAGCTGTACTCGGCAGCTTCGTGAATAGACCCCCAAGTCTATCCTTCGGCAGCTTCGTGAATAGACCCCCAAGTGTTATTTCAAACAACATCCGTCAAGTCTCTGATGGTATTATTCCTGAGTGTATACTGAGGAGAAAAAAGCGTTCAGCGCCTCGGCCCTCTCCTTGTCGTTTGTGACTAGCTTCCCGCTTTCATCCTTTATTGGGCCTATCTGCTCCTTTCTCACCTTTTTACTGTTAATAACTGTTAATAATGTTCTGACAAGATTTTTCATATGAACGTTCATATGAATATATACCAGTGTATGGCCAGCTTAAGATGATGGATGAATCCTGTACCAGTTATTTTTCGCAGGGATCTACCACCTATTGGCAGTTTAATAACGTTTACCATTAAAAAAATAAATATTTCCAGAGTTACATGGTGCAGTTATCTGGTTTCTGCCACTGGGCATAGATGGGTTGACACAAAAACACTAAGCACCAACTACCTACAAACTTTCACTCCTGCTCCTGCACTTCCTATTCAAGAAACATTTATTCACATTATTTACAAGGTTTTATCTGCTAAATAAATTGTTTAAGGATTGCTAAGGAAGGTCTGCTGCAGTGATAAATACATACACTGTATGCTGTGGTCATGTCAGACAACCATGCTTTTCTTAATAACCTCCTCCTCCCTTCAGAGACTCGTATTCCATTGATTTCTTTTCAAAAGGAATTTCGATGCATAATCCTCAATATTGTTAAAAATGCCATAAATATTTTTATGTTTAACAGCAAATCAATGCTTTGTTAACATTATGTGCTCTCATTGCTATAGTAAAATATGCCCCAGGATAAAAAATTAACTTATTAACTCCTCAGCTTTTTGTGGGGAGACTTGTATACAGTTATTACAGTGCTTCGTAGGTCAGAGGGTTACATCTTTCTGTAGCGTATATACTTTATAGAAGGGGATTAGAAACACTTAATATGATATATGTTCAATTTTCCTATTTCTGTGCCCCAGTTCAAAATATAACCTTTGACCATATATTTATTTCAGAATAACCACTAGAACTTGATTTAGTTTTTTTAATACCTTGCTTATTTTAAACTAATTCTTATAAGTCTCACGCCTATGAGGTCAGCCTATTTTTCTGTAGTTCTGTATGAACAATACTCACTTTAAAGTAAACCTTTGCTTTGCCCATAAAGGCAAGGAATATTAAAATACAATGATATCATGGAAGAACTGTTAACGTCTTGCCAAAAAAAACAACTGGTCATTCCATTATACAGTTTCTGTGGTCTGCTGTGCCACAATGATTAGTAGGACTTGTGAACTGTGGGTGTTGTCTTAAAGGACATGGTTAATTGTGACACTTTTTCAAATATATGTGTTAAAAATAGTTGTCTGCCTTCAAATTCAGAATTGTGCAGTAAGAGAAACAAGGCAGCAAGATGGTATAGAGGACAGGAAGGCAGTATTGTTAAAGGAGAAGTGTTGGGAGAGTAAAATGTACTCTTCTTAATACTTAGAGCTGGCATGTGACACTGCAGGTGTCACATTCCTGCTATATAAATCGAGAACTGAGCAATTATGAACCACTGATTACTCAGCTAATGTCTTCCTGCAGAGAGTGGTGACTGTCATTCACCACTCCCCGCAGGGATCCCCTCCCCCGTCTGTTCCTCTAGAGCTTATAGAAAGGACAGACAGGGAAGGCGGCCGGCACAGCTGGCTCTGGCTCTAGAGTAGGGTTGGGCTCGATGTTCGAGTCGAACGTGAGTTCGACTCAAAACATCTCTAGTTCGTGTGTTCGCCAAACACACAAACTATAAGAGCCATGATTGGGCAAAGTCACAATGACTTTGCCTAATTATGGCTCACCTGTCAGATGATGTCAAATTACACAATTGGGCAGAGCTAGCTGTCACCACTAGCTCTTCCCAATTGTTTATGTTTTGCAGACATCTGTCAAAATGCCATTATGCGGCAGGAGTCCACGGGGAGAAGATGGGACGGCGGTCGTCGATCTTTGTTTTTTCTATTATTCATTTAATTTTTAAATTAATTTAATTTTTTCTTGTTTTATTTTTTGTTTCATCGAGTCGTTGTCGTCGTGGATAACGCTGGACGTCGTGATTGACCATGGATTACATCGGTGAATCCATTTTTTGTTTTTTTTTACAAAAAATAAAAGACTTGTCAAAAACATGCCTTTTGTTTTTTTTCCAAATAAAGGATTTTATCAAAAGTCTGGACTTTTTAATAACAATTTTATTTAACCCTTTAGTGAATGGGTAGGGGTACAAGTACCCCTTACTCATATACAAGGGGGGGGGGGCGCATCTGGGTGCCCCTTTATTAAATGGGTACCCTGATGTGAATAAGCCCCCTGCCCGCACCCCCACAACCAATGCCCCAGGGCTTGTGGGGAAGAGGCCCTTGTCCCTATCGGCACGGGGACAAGGTGCTTTTCCAGGGGCGACCCTGGGGGTTTTATTTCTCCTGGACTAAAAATAATGCATTTTACAAAGTGAAGTCAGGAGTGGCAGCTTTCATATTTGTTTTTTTTTATATTTAAGATTTTTATTACACAAAAACATACAAAAATCAATTTTCACAGTACAGTCATTTCAAACCCCATATACCTAACATAGATAACCATCCCCCATATTCCATTATGCTAGAGTATAATAACTTTTACAAATCAATGCATTAAAAACCACTCTTTTTTCTAATCCAATGGGATACAATATCTTTTTTTCAACATAAATATAAATCATCTAGAGTCTTCTCTAGCATTTTTGTAACCTATATATTAAATATATTATTTTGACATCCCCCCTAAATGACTTACCCACAATCCCAAAAGTACACACAAAAAAAAGCCCCAAAGAAATATCCAAAATATTAAAGAATTCCCATAAACCATTTAACATAATTAACACTCCTTTCTCGACGTAATCATACCCATACTTATTTAACCCAGGAAACCACTTAGACCCTCCTCATATTATTTTTTCCAAAAAGATGAATTACTGTATCTTCGTCTTCTATACTTTGGTCCTTTCGGTCCCATCGTTAAGAATATCCCTAGATAATATCCACACAGACCAGGTTGCATAAAATCTATAATTTCTATCATAAAGTTAAGCCGTCAGCTCCTCTATGTACATCAAACGATTAAATTCCGTTCTCTATTCCCCCAAACTTAGAACTATGTTTTCCAATATCTTGGAATAACTGCCCTGGCAGCTGCAAGAAAAAATCTTAGGAGATCCCTTTTAACTGATGCAAATGAACCAGGAATCATATGACAGTAGAGCCACCTGCAGAGTACAGGGGGTGATGAGTCCTTTACTCTTTCATATACAGGTGAAACTCGAATCTGTGCGATATCGTGCAAAAGTAATTGCAGTAAGTGCTGCAAAAGGGGCCCAAACCAAGTACTGAGTACATATGCATGCTTGTACTTTTCAGAGGTCCGATATTGTTCTACGTACAATCCTTGTTTTATTGATTGCATGTAATAATCTACTTTTTTGAGGTTGTGGATTTGGGGTTCTTGGGGTTTTCATGAGCTGTAAGCCATAATCATTACAATTATGACATCACGGCTTGAACTATCTTGCTTTGCATGTAATGAGTCTATTTCACATATTAGTTTCACCTTTTAATTTGCATTAGTGAAATAAATGAACTTTGCACGATATTCTAATTATTCAAGTTTCACCTGTATATCAAAAAACGATTTTCAATATGACCCCAATTTTGGGCAATCCCACCATATATGGACCATTGTACCCCTTTTCTCATGACATCACCAACAAAGATCAAAACATTCCCAGGACAATTTTACTTAGAACAACCAGTCACCTATGCCATCTTATAAGTATCTTACAATTCCTCTCCTGTACTGAACTGGCTATAGATGATTTATAGGAGAAAATACAAGCCTTATGTTTATCTTCATCTGTGAAAGAACTCCCTAGTTCCCTTTCCCAAGCTGCTATATAAGGGGGAACGTCTTGATGTTGCAGTGACAATAATATATAGACGAAGTAATACGATTAGGAGCTGACTTCAATGTACAAAGTGCCTCAAAGGGGAACAATTCCCTATGTATATTCGACTCTCTCTGTAGACTAATATAAAAGTCCCTTAATTGAAAATACACCAGCCAACTCCCTGGCAATCTTTTATCCTCCCCACCAAGGAAGATAAGGGAAGAAGCCCATTTGGAGAGAGAGCTTGTATAATAGGCGAAATTGCGCCTGAAGTCCATTGAAGCGACTTTTAACAAGTGAGACCAGAGGGAAAATGCGGGTTTCCCAAAATTGGGGTCACAGGGCCCCCATATGAATAAATGTTCTGAGTTTTAACTAGGAGATCCCATATCTTGAGTAGAGGATTTACACAAAATGGCAACAATACTATCTGCTGACGTTCAAGAGGATAAATCTACAGATAAGACCGCAGCGGCACCGATGCTACGGCTTCCTCAATGGAAATCCATTGTTTATTGGTTGAATTATGAATATGGTCCACAATCCTTATTTGTCATTAACTATGCCCTTATCCTTAACAAATTTTACCAAATAGTCCTTAATGATACCTTCTAACAGTTTACAAACTACCGATGTTCGACTAAGTACATAGGTCTTCAAGATACGTAAAAAAGACCTAGGGAGTCTGATCGTTACGGTTTAAAATATATAAAGTAGTCGGGGGAAAATGCTCATTTGGAGAAGGGACATTCTATCAAACCAGGAGTGAGACTTTAAGTTCCACTCCTTAAACTTCGAGGCCACTAATGTCAATAAAGGTTTATAATTAAGATTGTATAATTTACCTAGGTTTCTTGGTAATAAGATACCCATATATTTCAGTGAATCCATCTTCCAACCAAAAGGGAAGTCTTCCTTTAGATATATTACTTCTATATCCGGTAAAGTAAAATTCAAGGCCTCTGTCTTATGGACGTTAACCTTGAATTTACTAAAAGAACCAAATAAACTAAATTCTTGCAGCAGGGCAGGAAACGCTTGTCGTGGATTTGATATATAAAGCAATAAATCATCCTCATACAGACTGAATTTGTTATTTTCTTGGCCCATATTAAGACCCTGAATCTGTAAATTGTTTGTAATAGATGCTGCCAAATGTTCCATAGACAATATATAAAGATACGGGGAGAGAGGGCAACCTGGTCTTGTGCCATTCCGGATAATCACAGGCTCAGACAGAATTCTGTTCACCTTGACCCGCGCTGTTGGATTATCATATAAGGCCATGATTTTAGACACAGTACCTGAGGTTATACCTGTATGTGCTAACATTGTCCTAAGGAATGGCCAGCCTAATCGGTCAAACGCTTTTTCAGTGTCAATCGAAAGTCAAAGGGCTTTTAGATTTACATGCATAGTCCATGAGAGTTAATGATTTAATAGTATTGTCCCTTGCTTCATGATGGGGGACAAATCCCACTTGATCTAAATGGACTAATGCAGGGATTTATGTTTTAAGACGGTTCGCCAATATTTTAGCATAAATCTTAATATCTAAATTAATTAATGAAATGGGCCTATAGCTTGAAAAAATCGAGGGGTCTATGTTAACTTTAGGGATAACCGTAATAAATACCTCTTGAACATGTTCCGGAAACAGCTGCTTACCAGAGATGGCATTAAATGTAGTCGCCATTATAGGTGTCAAAAACTCATGCAAATGAATATAAAACTGTGAAGAAAAGCCATCCGGTAATGGACTCTTTCCTTTGGGTAGAAGCATACTACTCTTAGACATGTGCACCAGCAAAAAATTTGTTTAGTTTCGTTTTGATTCTCATTTAGCATTATTTCGTTTTTCGGATTCGGGTCCGAAATTAAATTTGTTTCGGAATTCGGATTCGGACGAAATTCGTTAGTAGTAGTTAGCAGAAATTTCGTTTTTTTAGAGGTAGTCCGGTCGGAATTTCGTTTTTGGACGAAATTTCGTTGCAGTAAAATGACAGGAATTTTTTTTTTTTTTTTAGTTTGCAGAAGATGAAAAAAAAAGCGTGAGGTTCCCCCCCAATTCATACCAGACCCTTTAGGTCTGGTAGGAATGTTAGGAGGGACCCACCCCCCCAAGTTAAAACAAAAAAGTGTGTGTGGTTCCCCCCAAAATCCATATCAGACCCTTTAAATCTAGTAGGAATTTTAAGGGGGAAGCCCAGCCCCAAAAAATGGGGGGGGGGGGAAAGGGGGGGGCCCCCCAAA
>NW_017307170.1:554284-577820 GCF_000935625.1 Nanorana parkeri | reverse complement strand
GGAAATGTGGGGTCCCCCCTAACAGTCCTACAAGACCCTTGATCCGAGCACGGGCCCGGCAGGGCAGGAAAGGGGGGGGGGCGATCGAGCACCCCCCCTCCCTGCGCCTTACCAGGGCACGTGCCCATGTCATTGGACTACCGCTAACGAATTTCGGGAAATCGGGAATTCGAATTCGTTTGCATTCGTTTTAGCTGTAATTCGGAATTTGGATACATCGGAATCTGCGAAATTTCGTCCGAATTTCGTTTCGGAACAAGACGAATTGCACATGCCTAATTACTCCATCTATTACCCTAAAGGTGAAAGGTGCCGCAAGAGAAGTTATCACTGTGACGGACCTAGGGCTGCAAAGATTAATTACCCCGGAGAACTTTGTGTGCAGGGGGCATTTTACAGTTTACTATTTTATCTGGGGAGAGCCGGTCACTATGTGACTTGATGGGAACTATTCTTCTAAAGGCAGCAGGTTGTCTGGAGGGGCCATTGTTACAGTGATGGGATTAAGCTCCTCTCTAAGTAAGACAATACAATGCGGCACCTAGCTGTCTGGGGGAGGAAACTCTTCCATGTAACAATGAATGCTTATCTGATCCTGTCAGATATAAATTATGTGTGCTCTGCCTCAATAAAGCAGTTGTTGTTTCACTCCAAAGTCAGTCTTGTCTGATTCTTGGAGTAAGCCTTCCATGCCATAGTCACCGCTTTTAGTTCCAGCCCCCAGGGAATAGGCTGAGGACGGAGATATCCAGTCGGGGTATCAGGGAGCGCGTCACAATCACTTCTTCAGAAAGTTGGGGAGATTATTAGTTTCAATATAAGAATGAATAGCGGCCAAAAAATCTCGTTCTTCAGGATTAATAGGTACCAAATTATATAGATGTGAGTAATAATGATTAAACACCGCAGCTATTATACCTGAGGAATGCGCCCAGCACTTTTCTGGGCACAAAATCTTAGATACATATGTACGAGAGTGAAGAGCCTGAACGGATCTAGCCAACAACTTCCCACTCTTATTTCCAAAATCGTAGAAATTTTATAATATTACATCCCCATACCACATATAAGACTGATTCAGGAGTTTTGACAGCTGGAGACATTTATTCACTAGTTCTTGATAAAGCATATGATAAAGCATATGATCTATTCTTATGGGCTCCTTCTAATTCATGCACTTCTGTAAGCAGAGAAGAGATCTGTTTATTTCTGACCTTCTTTACTCCCATGTTTAATTAAAACCCCGCGTAGGACGCATTTTAATGCTTCCCATTTATTGGGAGGGGAAGTAGTATCCTGAGCGTGGGTCAAATGAAACATTTGAATCATATTCTCAAGATCTATCCGTACGAGTGGGTACCGAAGTAGGCTCTCGTTTAACTGCAATGTTGACTTCGTTTTTGCTACCCCTTTGCTACTCGCCACCATAAGAGGAAAATCAGACCACAATATAGGCCCAATACTTGCTTCTGGATGCCAATCTAATAGATAATGGGATGGAAATAAATAATCAATGCGTTATAAGTTGCATGAACTGCTGAGTAGAAGGTATAATCTCTATCTGTTGGATGTAAAATTCTCCATATATCTACTAACTGAAGTTTATGTAATCTATGTTTAATAGAATATATTGCAGGACAAGGTATATGCACTCGTTAAAAGGAAGAGTCCAGTCGAATATAAAATTAAAATCTCCCCCCACCATTAGGAAACCTTCTATAAAAAGTTTCAACTTCCTAAAAATGGTCAGAAGGGCAGACTTTTGCCCCACATTTGGTAAGTATAAAGTTACAAGAGTAAGTAGCTTCCCATATATCTGGCACCACACAAATATACAGTATCTCACAGTGAGTGCACCCCTCACATTTTTGTAAATATTTTATAATATCATTTCATGTGACGACACAGAAGAAATTACATTTGCTACAATGTAAAGTAGTGAGTGTACAGCTTGTATATCAGTGTACATTTGCTGTCCCCTCAAAATAACTCAACACACAGCCATTAATGTCTAAACCGCTGGCAATAAAAGTAAGTACACCCCTAAGTGAAAGTGTCCAAATTGGGCCCAATTAGCCATTTTCCCTCCCCGGTGTCTTGTGACTCGTTAGTGTTACAAGGTCTCAGGTGTGAATGGGGAGCAAGTGTGTTAAATTTGGTGTTATCGCTCTCACTCTCTCATACTGGTCACTGGAAGTTCAACATGGCACCTCATGGCAAATAACTCTCTGGGGATCTGAAAAAAAGAATTGTTGCTCTACATAAAGATGGCCTAGGGAGGCTATAAGAAGATTGGCAAGACCCTTAAACTGAGATGCAGCATGGTGGCCAAGACCATACCGCGGTTTAACAGGACAGGTTCCACTCAGAACAGGCCTCGCATTGGTCGACCAAAGAAGTTGAGTGCACGTGCTCACTGTCATATCTAGAGGTTGTCTTTGGGAAATAGACGTATGAGTGCTGCCAGCATTGCTGCAGAGGTTGAAGGGGTGGGGGGTCAGCCTGTCAGTGCTCAGACTATAGGCCGCACACTGCATCAAATAGGTCTGCAGTGCTGTCTTCCCAGAAGGAAGACTCTTCTAAAGATGATGCACAAGAAAGCCCGCAAACAGTTTGCTGAAGACAAGCAGACTAAGGACGTGGATCACTGGAACAATGTCCTGTGGTCTGATGAGACCAAGATAAACTTATTTGGTTCAGATGGTGTCAAGTGTGTGTGGCGGGAACCAGGTGAGGAGTACAAAGACAAGTGTGTCTTGCCTACAGTCAAGCATGGTGGTGGGAGTGTCATGGTCTGGGGCTGCATGAGTGCTGCCGGCACTGGGGAGCTACAGTTCATTGAGGGAACCATGAATGCCAACATGTACTGTGACATACTGAAGCAGTGCATGATCGCCTCCCTTCGGAGACTGGGCCGCAGTGCAGTATTCCAACATGATAACTACCCCAAACACACCTCCAAGGCGACCACTGCCTTGCTAAAGAAGCTGAGGGTAAAGGTGATGGACTGGCCAAGCATGCCTCCAGACCTAAATCCTATTGAGCATCTGTGGGGCATCGTCTAAAGGAAGGTGGATGAGCGCAAGGTCTCTAACATCCACCAGCTCCGTGATGTCGTCATGGAGGAGTGGAAGAGGACTTACATTTTGAGGGGACAGCAAATGTACACTGATATACAAACTGTATACTCACTACTTTACATTGTAGCAAAGTGTAATTTCTTCTGTGTCGTCACATGAAATGCTATAGTAAAATATTTGCCAAAATGTGAGGGGTGTGCTCACTTTTGTGAGATACTGTATATCTACCCTCATCATCTGACATAACATCTGTCCTGGCAGAGATTTGTGTCCTTGACATAATTAAGGTTTATTCAACATATGTTGGCCAGTACGATATCCAGCATACTACCCCCAAAAAGAGGAATTACATTGATTTTTAAGCAAAGGCACATTAGCATAATTCATGAGATACATCCCAGTGGCATCGCACACTGGGCCGGCATGGAATTACAAATCATCCAATAATATTTGATTATTTATCACAGCTTTTAAACGGTTAACTCTCTAAAACCATAGCATCAGCATCTTTTCCTCCTTAATTAAACCGGAACAGTATTTGAAGGATTAATAGTTCTTTTGGAGTGAGCCGACTTGACCTGGTGTCTGGGAGTATTTGTCGTCTTATCACTTACCCACACATGGGTGTTGCCAATAAGAGGAAATCCTTGAAGAGGCCTGTAAAACACAGACTGAGACATATTTTGCAGAGTCTGCAGAAATATATTTCTGCAGACCCTGCAAAAATAAAACTATTGATCTCTACAAACATTGGGACTTATGTATAACAAGATGGAGTCTCGAATATCAAAATGGATTCTTAGCTTAACCAACTTTTCCACCTCACATCTTGCACCTCCACTGGTAAGGAAGAATGAAAACCAATGGCTACCCCTTTTGATTTCTGATCAGGGTTATTACTTAACTTCCTCATTTTAAAGTATCTCTTAGAAAGAGCTGGTGAAGAGGAAGACTTAAAATGTGTCTCTTGCATGTAAATGATACAACACCTGGCTTCGCTTCCCTGGATTATTAAAACCCTGAACATTCAGGATACAAAACGTCACTTTAGACATCATTCATTAAAGCATTGAAGGATTTGATTTTTAATTGGAAATTTGGAGATCGCTGTGGTTCCCTGGGCCTAGAAAAATAAAATAAAAAACAAAACAAAACAAAAAACCTCCAATCAGTCACCTTTCCTTCCATATATCCCATACAACCCTAATTAGTGGATCTCTGATCCCCTACATGCCATCTAACTAATTATATTGAATTGTTCCTATTTGGGGAGAACAAAAGAGAAAAAAAAAAAAAACAATAGCTGAAGAAAAAAAAAAGAAATAGAAAAAAGAAAAGGAAAAACCCTCCCCTGCCCGTAGGTTTTACATATAACAAATACATGGTCTTAGGGACCTTTTCCATGTAAATCAGATCTAAGTACCTATTAATTCCCCCTTTATTAGTGCTTTTATATTTTAGTTTAGTAGGAACATAGGGGAGGACCTCAATCTTTACTCTTCCCCCACTCCAGATCTTTCAACCCCTGGGGTGTCCCCACCCTTCCCCCCACATGGGGGACACCTAATGTCCCCCAGGTCCCCGTTATTCTACTTATATATTACAATTATTTAATGCCTCTCCCCTCCTCCCTCATCATAACCCGAATATCTCTCGTACAACATCTATTAACCAGTTGTCCGCCCGTTGCAAAAAAACAGACGGATGGCACAGTTGCATTGGCGGGTTGCCGTCTCCAGATGGCATTTTTTTTTCTGCTGGCGTGCGCCCCTAGCGTATGCTCACGGGCAGAAAAAGTCTGTCCAATGTAAATATCCGTTACCATGCTGCCCCATCTGTGGCCTGGAGGTAAGATGGGAGGGAGATCAGCATCTTCCTCCTTGCTGAACTCCCTCCGTGCTGTGAATGCGGAAGTAATGTGTAAATACATCACTTCCGCATTCACCTGTCAGTCATCTATTGCCAGAGAGAACAAGCTGATGAAGCAGATCTCTGCACCAGCGAGCGAAAATGGTGCACCAGCGTGTGAAAACGACAATTGCGCTACACACGTTACATATCGCCGTGGACGTTGCAGTGAGAGCAATCATTTTAGGGACATCAATCACTGATAACACTAAACTGATGAGCGGTAAAAGCTTTTAAATTGTCGCCTATGGCCAATTTTGGGTATTATAGTTTTTTGAGGTTTCGCGCACGCACGCAATTTTAAGGCTTGACATATTTGTTGTCTTTTTACCCGACGTGATCCCGACTTTTATATTTTACCAAAAAATTGGGTAATAATAAATGTTTTATCATTTAATATAGGGGAAACTGTTAAATACCACCAAAAGAAAGCTCTACCTGTCCCCAAAAAATTGTATAAAATGAATTTCAGTACAGAGTTGAATGATGGAATAAATGTCAGTCTGCAGTACTGCAGCGCTGAATACTGAAAAATGGCCAGGATGTGATGGGGGTACAAAATGGATGTAAAATAGTTTGATAAATATATGTAATTATAGCAGATTACATTGTATTGTGTGTATATAGGGATCCATGTAAAACTCTATGCTCCTTAACTTTTATTATAAGAAGTACTACCCTCCTCATCCACTAAACCAGTTATCTTCTCTAATGGAGGCTAGGGTAATCCTCCTTTGATCCATATATTAGCTTTTCTCTATTCTCTATTCCCATTATCCCAAATATCATAGTCTGGAAAAAGTCTTCCTCTTGCTTTCCAATATTTTTCTTCCACTCTTCTTAACCATAGTAAGGGTATCTACTCATTCCAAACCATGAATTCTGGAGCATAGAGTACCCACATCAGATATACAGTATTTATTTTGACCAGTGAATTTTACCCATAAGGGTTAAGTAAAAGTTCATGTGTTCCTATAATTATATCCAAAAACATAATTATTTACATATTGCTTTATAGTCTCCTCTAAATTTTCCCACTCCAACTAATTTTTTTTTTTACCAGTGCAATATACCCATAAGTGTTAATTAAAACCTTCCCCCGGGGGCGTGGCTTGGCAATGGCCGGGAGCGGACGTGTTCTTTAGAGCTCCGGCGGCATTGCAGGGCCCAGGCACACAAATCAGCAGCCTGTAACCTCCTAACAGCACAGCGGTGGGCGGCAATAAGAAGCGGAGGTCCCACTCACCCTCCCGCCAGGCTTCCTCATCCAGGAAACGTGATATTGGGGCTTTTTTCCCGAAAACGGGTGCCACGAGATCTGCACAGAGTGCAGCCAAGATGGCGGCGGTCCGGGAGCAGCACAGGCCGTCATCCCCTGCATCTCCACTGGAATCTCTCCTCTCCACACGCGCGAGCAAGGATATAGAGAACCCTGATCCTAGTGATGGTGAGGGAGACGACAGAGATATCCCCTCAGCCTTTCGTAAGTACTTTGCTCTTTTACCTACTAAGGGGGACATTGAGACTATGTTCCATAACCTGGAATCCACACATAAGCAGGAGATGGCTGAAATTAAGGAGGGTTTCCACTCCATGCACCAGCGTTTGGATGTGGTTGAAAGCACCTTACCCGCTGTCACTGTGGCCCTAGGAGAGATGCAACATATTGTGCAGCAACAGCATGTGACTATTCAATCCTTATGGACTCAGGTGGAGGACCAGGAAGACAGGAATAGGCAAAATAATATTCGCATACGCGGTCTCCCTGAGGCTACTGGTGCATCGGATCTGAAAGCCACGGTACCGGGGATCTTTAACACCCTCCTGCACAAACCGGTCTCCGACCACATTGAACTGGATAGGGTGCACAGAACACCGGGCTTCCGCAGACCAAATGCGACGCAGCCGCGTGACGTGCTGTGTAGAGTGCACTATTTCTCTGTCAAGGAGGATATCAAGGCTAAAGCCCGTCCGCCTGGCATGGTGGATTTTGATGGAGCACGGCTCTCACTGTTCCCTGACCTCTCCAAACGCACGCTGGATAAACACAGGGCTCTGCGTCCCCTCACTAAAGCTTTGCAGGATGCGGGTCACACCTACCGTTGGGGATTTCCTTTTTGTCTCTCTGCTAGGAGGAATGGGAAGACTCATCTGTTTCGTGCCCCCCGATTGATCTGGAACCCTTCCTCACAGTGACGGAACTGCCCCCAGTGGCCTTGGACACTTGGCCTGATGCCCTATTGCCCCCTTTCACCATTGTCCCCTCGGGGGATCAGTGGCAGCTGGTTTCACTGAAGCCCCGAAGAGACCACAGGTCCTCTAAACCCACCCCCGCTTATGTTCTAGAAGTACTGTTGAGGTCCGCTGTCCCTGACCTAGGCCTAGGTCGCATTCCCTGACCCCTCCGACCCTCTTTGCCTGATGGACTGTGGACTTACCTGGAAACCCCGGTTGCATACCTGCACGGCTGCGAGGGTATCTGACAGGGGTTGCCTCGGCTGCCTTACTGCCTTGTCCTGAGGGTGCCCATGGGTTTACCTGGCGGCATAGAAACCCACTGTTTACCGATGCATGTTTTAACACGGTGCTTTACATGTTTTTGTTATGGTTTTCTAGTGCTGCCCATTATGTTATGTCCTGGCTCTTTCCACGTTTGCACTTGTTGCCTTCCCATAGGAAGGTCCCAGTTTTTATGGGCCCGAGTGGGAGTCCAAGGGCACTGAGACTCCCATTATGCCCGGTATTCCCCTTGTGTCTCCTACTCGGCTGGGGGATGGGGTCGGACCCTGGGATTGGTTTAATTATGTTGTGCAAGTTAATGGCTCTGATCCATGCTGCCTGCTGCTTACTGTATACTGTTTTGAATTATACTGCTGGTACTTTTATTGTTGCTATTGGTTATGCACTTTATCTGGTGTCCCTGGATTGCACAGGGCTATTGCCTTACATGGCCCCCACTAGGTAGCGCTCTGGGATGGCGGCTGCCTTTTTGGCCCGTGTCCTCAGACCGCGCTTGGGGATTTATTTCCCTACTTTTAGTTGGTGCTCAACTGCTGAGGCCTGTCTTCCTCAGCGTATTCCTCTTTCCTTTCTACCTATCCCCTCTGTCCTCTCTTGGGCACTCCCTTCTCTGCCTCCTCCCCCTACCCCCCCTGATGGTGGGCCTCAGGTCCGGGTTACGGTTATGATGCTTATAGTGCTGTTCCCCTATGGCTGAATTGAAGCTGCGTTCCCTGAATGTTCATGGCTTTAACAACCCCAAGAAACGCTACCAGTTACTGTACAACATGCACAAAGCTAAAGTCCAAGTTCTGTTTTTGCAGGAGACTCGCTTCCGGGCCTCGGCGGCGCCAAGCCTGCCTACCCGATATTTTGATAAGTGGTATACTAGCAACAACCCTGATACGACGACTAGAGGAGTTACATAGTTACATAGTTACATAGTATTTGAGGTTGAATAAAGACATTAGTCCATTAAGTCCAGAGAAAACAAGGAGGGAAGCGCTACATCTACAAGCTGAACACCTTATCCCCCCATGGTCTAAATGAAGACTTAGAAATCAACACGATCATCTAACAAACGTGTTTTGACAGATTACCCTGTCAGTCCGCCTGATGATGGAGTCTCCCACCACCAGGATCTGCCTCTCCTGACCCTCCATCCTGCTCCCGTCCTGGGATTCCACTCCACCTTGCCCGTGACAGTACTATTGACCCTTGCAGATAACGAAGGAAGTGAAGTGTTCTCTTTGTGAAGTGTTCCCTTTCCAATAAGGTTTTTACCTTTGCAAATCTATATTTGCGGAACCAGAGTCAACGGGGGGGGGGGTTGGTTCCAACGCATCATGTCCAAATTGGGGGACTTCATGGAGGGATACTTGGTGGTGGGTGGAGACTTTAATTTCATCATGGAGCCCTCCATGGATTCCTCCTCTGGTAAGACCCATTTCTCCTTACCTGCCTTGAACGTTGTCAGGAGGCGTCTGAGGAAATTGCAGTTGGTGGACTTATGGCGTGTCCTCCACCCCAGTGAAAAGGATTACACGTTCTATTCTGCCCCCCATGCCTCATACAGCAGAATTGATTATTTTTTCACTTCTCACTCATTGCAAGATTGGCACCCACAGATTCACATAGGTAACCAGCTCTAGTCAGACCACTTTCCTCTATTTTGCTCTTTTGCTATCCCTGAGGTACCTCGGTGTCGATCAACCTGGCGCCTTAATGAATCATTGCGTAAAGACCCTGTGCAACTTGCCTCCCTCCAATACTATTGCCCTCCCCATACAATGGGAAGCGCTGAAGTGCGCCCTCCGGGGCTTGCTGCTTCAACACGGCTCCAGGCTGAAACGCGAACGCACCGCACAGATTTCTGCTCTGTTGTCTGACATTTCCTCTCTGGAATTTAGGCATAAGACTCACGCATCCTCCCAGATCTATCAAGACTTGTTGGCCAAACATCGGGAGCTCCACTCACTCCTAGACCGGTCCTACTTGAAATACAGAGAGCTGACTCTACGCTCTTTCCATGAGTTTGGAGACAAGAGCAGTAGACTGCTAGTCAGATCCATTAGAACGCATAGATCCCGCACTTACGCATCTAAAATTGCTTGCCCGCTCCAGGGATTGGTTCAGTCTTCTGAACTCATCGCTGGAGCCTTCCAGCGCTACTACTCTACTCTATACAATATTGAGGCGCCTGGCACATCTACGGGTGGGGAGCGTTGCCCTACTGCCCTACGGGACTATATACAAGCCTCTGGGGGTTCCATGCCTATCAGAAGGGGCGGTCACCAACCTTGCATTGCCATTTACCATAGTGGAACTTGCTGAGGTCATTAAATCTCTCCCCACGGGTAAGAGCCCTGGCCCAGATGGCTACACGGGTGTCTTTTACAAGACCTTCCAGGAATCCCTCTCACCTATCTTGCTGGATAGCTTCAACGTGGTCTCTACCTCTACTCCGTTCCCTACACAATCCCAAGAAGCCCACATTACAGTGCTACCCAATCCAGACAAGTGGCCAGCGTATTGTACTCTTATAGACCCATCTCCCTTATTAACATAGAGATAAAAATGTTCACGAAGTTAATCGCCGACCGGTTGAAATTGTCCCGTCACTAATCCACCTGGACCAGGTGGGTTTTGTGCCTTCCAGGGAAGCGTGGGATAATACAACTTAGTCCCTCGCCCTCATGCAATATGCCACTGCAAGGAAAATCCCCCTATGCCTGCTGTCAGTCGATGCCGAGAAGGCTTTCGACCGTCTTAGCTGGTCTTTTTTGGAGACGGCCTTTTCCCATTATGGGATTCCGCGGGTTATGCTAGACAAAATCCTTTCCTTATATCGTGAGCCCAGAGCGCGGATCAGGGTCAATGGGGTCCTGTCTGAGCCAGTGTCCATACGAAACGGTACGAGACAGGGTTGCCCCTTATCTCCATACCTGTACATTTTGGCTATGGAACACCTAGCGGCACACATCAGGAACAATGCATCTAGCAGAGGAGTACAGGTGGGAGACCGGGATTTTAAACGCAGTCTTTATGCAGACGATCTATTGCTGTATATCTTCTTAGCCTTCTCTTCCATAATTAAAGAATTTGCAGAGTTTGCCAGGGTCAGTGATTTTAAGGTAAACATGGCCAAGACAGAAGCCTTTAATGTTACATTACCCACCCATGTTGCACAAGACCTAGTACGGGACTTTGCGTGGCAGTTGGGCAGCCTTGTATACCTCTGGGTTTTCCTCGCTACCACAAGGGAGAAGTTGTTCAACCTTAATTATAAGCCTCTGCTTACTTTGATCCTTACCAGGTTACTCAATTGGCCTAAACTACGCCACTCATGGTTTGGGAGGATGGCCCTCTTTAAAATGGACTTGCTCCCCCGCCTACTGTATGTGTTCCAGACCATCCCTATCGAGGTCCCCCAATATTATTTCCGCACACTACGCTCTTTACTCATTTAATATGTCTGGGCAGCTAAACCAGCTAGAGTCCGTTATCTGGGAAGGCACAAGGAGGAGTTGGCCTCCCAGATCTTGAACTTTATTATCAAGCAACACTTTTGACTCGGTTATTGGACACTATTTACCATTCTTCTAACAAACTGTGGGTGCAACTGGATCGGGAAATACTGTCCTTCTCCCCCCTCTCCCTGTTCTGGTCTCCACCCCCCTCTAGGCCAGCCCGCCCCAGTCTCCCCTTTTTTCTCCCCACCATGCTTAAAGTATGGGATGCCTTGCTTAAATCTTCCAATATTTCCTCATATTACGGCCCCCTTACCCAGGTGTTGGACAACCCTGATTTTCCACCGGCACGCCTTGCCCACCAGTTCCTGGGTTGGGAGTCCCGATCCTTTAGTCCTATTTGTCGGGCCCTGCAGGTGGGTAATTTGCGGCCCCTTACTGGGTTGCTAAGGGGGGGGGGGCGCTGTGCTGCCAGGTAGTTGGTTAGCGTATTTCCAATTGCGCAATTTCCTAACTGGGCTTGCTGCAAGAGGGTACCCAATAAGGGAGCTTTCTCCCTTTGAGAAACTATGTGTCTCCAGAGACCCCCCAGCGCACACGATTTCCACTATCTATGGCTTTTTGCTTCCGAAGTTCCTCGCCTACCCCCTCTTTTGTGAGGGACTGGGAGAGAGAAATAGGATGCAACCTCACAGAGGAAGAAATTTCTAAATCCTTTGCTTTAACGCACACCATGTCTATAGCAAGCAGATATGAGGAGAAAAATTATAAGGTCATGTCGAGATTGTACTATTGATGGGACTTCAGGCTATGTACCCGTCTGCCTCTGCACAATGCTGGTGGTGCCTGTCACATCCAGGGACGATGTTGCACATCTGGTGGTCCTGCCCACTGTTGACCTCATTTTGGAGAGCGATCTTCGATACCTATGATCAGATCTTTCACACCAAGGTGGACAGGTCTCCAAAGGTGGCCCTCCTGTCCGTACTACTAGGCTCTATCTCCTCAGCTAAGAAGGGCCTCCTCAGATTTTCCATGATGGTGGCTAAGGCAGTTATACCGCATCACTGAAGTGCCTTGGGAGAGATGGTGGCGTCCACGTCCTTTCTGCACTAGATGTATGTTCTTATGTTGTTCTGTACTGTACTGTCTTGTTTACAGCAATATACAAAAATCCTCAAAATAAACATATTCTTTAAAAAAAAAAAAACCTTCCCCTAACTTTATATTAAAATTACCTCAATCTTGTGTCTTCTAGCTTTCATATTTGTAAACTCACATCTTTCCATTAAATAATTCTTTATATATTTCTTTGCAAAATTCCCTTGACAAAGCAGAACTCCTTGTACCAGCTGCCATCTGCTGGATATAGTTGTCTGGGGAATTCGCTTTGACAGCAGTAGCACTTTGTAAAGCTGAGCTGGATCTTTCACAGCTTTGGTAAGTATGGGTTGAGTACTGCCTACCAGGCTGCCTTATAACAGTAAAAACACAGAGACATATCAAACCCAGAAAATGTGTTCTGGACAAACCTGTCATTTCAAATGGAAGTCAAGACAAAACTTTTTCTAGTTTTGGGTGGAGGTTTTTTTTTTTTTTTAATGCAGCCTGTGTCCCCATTGGAAATTAGGAAAAAAATTATAACAAAACTTTACAGTTGTTACAAGAAGAGAAGCAGGGGTGCACATGCCAGGAGACATTGTGGGACTCTCACCTCAAGGGAAAACAAGTCAGTGGACAGGGGAGTTTCATGTATTCTGTTGGGCTGTGTCCTGCAGGATCCAGGATAGTCTTCAGAGTGGCAGTGGAAGCCCTTTGCTAAAACACTAAAAGGGTTATTCACAAAAGAGTGGAGAGTTTGGAGAAGGCAGGAGAAGTGAACAATCTAGGACAGCATAGCTAAACTGGAAAGTGAGCTGAATTGGATAATTTTTCCAAAACAGCTTTGTTGTCCTAGATTGTTCACTTCTCCTGCCTTCTCCAAACTCTTCACCCTTTTGCAAATAACCCCCTTAGTGTTCTAGCACTAGTCCTGTTCCACCTGGCATCATGGGGAGACATTGTAGATCACTGCCTCCCCTGATGTTGAGGGAGGCATTGGGGAGTGAAGTCCTGTCCTTCCTCTCCCTGTACCATGAAAAGGAAGAGGAAAAAGTTTCACTTCTTGGCAAGTTTCCCCACTGATACGATAGCAGACCTGAAATATAGGGAGAACGTTTTTTTTGGGGGGGGGAGGATATCTGTTTCACACAGCCCCCTCTAAGTGAACCTCCTCAGTTCTCTGAAGAGCCCTCAGCTCCAAGAGTACACCTAGCCCCCCTCCCCAGCATCCCACCAAGCCCCAATAGTGCTTCCAAACTACCAGAGGGCCCCCCTACCCCTGTAGTTCACCAAACTCCACAGAGTGCCCCCTAGCCGCTGCTGTACCCTTCAACCTCCCATTGTGCCCCTCAACCTCCCACAGTACCCACTAGCCCCCTCACAGTGCCCCCCTGCCTTCTGCATAGCCTCCAGTCCGTACCAGAGCCCTTTACATTGACTCCAGCTCCTTTCAGGGCCCTATCCCCACAAGGCCCCCAGCCCTCTCCAGAACCCCCATACCCCACAGTGCAACCCATTCATATGCAGCGTTCCCCATCCTTCTTCAGAACCTCCATTTCCACACAGTGCTACCAACTCTGTTGCAGAGCCATCCAGCTTCCTACAGGGCCCCTAGCCCCATCCAAATCCCCTTGCACATCTCAAAGCACCCCCATATTTTCCCTTTTAGTGATACCAATGTTGGGGCAATTTTTCCCTCTAATGACCACTGATGCTAGGGCATTCTTTCTCCTACTGACCACCAGCTTCCACTGCATTTTTCTTCCACTGATCACAGACACTGGGGCATTCTTTGTTCGACTCACCACTGATACCAGAGCATTTCCTCCTCCTATTGATAGGTCACTTTTCCTCCAGCTGACCACCGACGCCAGGACCATTTTTTTCCCCTCGTTCTAACCACTGATACTAGGGCATATTTTCCTCATGCTGACTTCTGATGATGGGGCATTTTTTTGTCCCACTGATGTCTGGGCTTTTACTATCTATTTATTATTATTGATTCCAAGGAATTATTTCATCCTACATACTCTTCCCCTCACTGACTAATTTAGGTACCTGCATTTTTCTTAGGCAGCAGAATCTTTTTTTGAGTCTGTGGCATAGGTCGTGTGACAAAATATCCTCTACATAAAAAATAAACCTGATAACAGCAGGAATTGCCTAAACAAGGACCTTCATGCCAGGGTCACTAGGTATTTGTAAAATGAAAGTTACAGAATTTAAAATATTGATAATGACATTTAGAAATACCATTAACATGTTGAAGCTTACTTGAGATTTTAGTGATTGGGTTTACATATATTTTCCATTTTCTGATTAAGATGAATATATTAAGGGCACATTTTTAATTGGCATGAAGTAAAGGTTCCTTGTCAACATACTTGATGAAATGTGGAATAAAGTAATAAAATATAAAATACAACAAATATTTATACAATGTACATAATGGAATATTCAGCATTTTTGTAGATTTTATAATGCCACAATTGTACTCTGTTCTCATTTATGTGAAGACATGTCTCAGAAAGTCTTATCCTTCACAGGTTACAGGACTTTACCAATTGCCACTGCTCATAGCACATGACACCATGTACAATGAGGTTATGTCAGACAAATGTTGGCAGTGTATTCCCAGTGTTTCATGTCAGATTCAATTCTGTTTTCTTTGCCAGCAGTTTTATAATTGCTTACAGATGAAGAAATGGAAACGTATTGTACAGACATGAGCTTCTTTCCCAAGTGTAAGGAATGAGGTTGAAATTTCTGGATCCTTCAGGCTCCCTCAGGAGAAAATTCCAAATGTGGTGTGCTTTAAACCTATAATATGTTTGGGGCTAGTCAGTGTCACATTTTGAAGAATACAGGTAATTGCTTTAGTATTGCCTGAAGGCATAAGACTAAACGGAATATTCAAGCTTCCATAGTATACAGCAGTGTAAAAGCATTGATGGAGCCAAGACCAGTGACCCATAACAACCAGTTTATGGTAGTCAAATCAGAGTTTTTATTGGTGCTATAGGTTTCTGTATTGTACACATTGGGGTTTATTTACTAAAGTAATAGAGCATGTTCACTTTTAAAGTGAATTCTCACTCTTCGTGTAATAGGTAAAACAAAGTGAAAAATCAATTCACAAAGAACACTTAATCATGTGCAAGAAAGATAAAACAAAAAATGTATGCTTGCTTAAACATGATTGGATGATTAAAATCATCAGCATTTCATCTCATTCACTAATCCAAGTGTTTTTTTAGTTTTATTTTCAAAGTGAATTTTCTCTACGCAAACTTAGCTTTCACATAGCTAATTTAATGAGGTGAAGTGTTGCTGACTTTAATCATTCAGTTATGTGCAAGCCAAAATCTTGTTCTTCACTTTTCCTTGCATGTGATTGGATACAGCTCACTTTAAAAGCGAACATTTTCTGCTCTTTCAGTAAATCATGGACTTTGTCTGCATTACCTTTACTATTACTGTTCCATTTAATACTCATATTAATTTGCACATTTAGTGAATAGAGTTTAAGGGGATATAGGAAGATTCATGTCTTAATAGATGCAAGATCTCCTCACTGGAGATCAGGTTGTAAAGGTCTCACAAAGTACAGAGTACTCAGAAGAAGAACATGACTCCTTTTCTTTGGTCTCTTAGCCTTGATTACCCTGATAGTAACTACTGAACGTGAAAAAAATTGAAGATAAGGAGAGGCATGGAAGAACAAGAAGATGTTCCATCAGTAGTCCTAGAAAGGTGAAGAACCAGAGAGTATTGTACAAACCATTTGCGTTTATTCAAAAATATATGCTTTGTTTTATATATCCATGTTACAGATATGCTATACTATAAGTAACTTCTCTCTCCTCAGGTGTCCTAGTACAGATGCATGCATGCAACCTATGTACCTAGAAGAATCCTACATGTTACCACTCACACCCCATTGGGCTTGTAAATCAGCCAATTAGTATTTTACAGGGCTCCAGACGTTTGAGTATTAGTAGTTACACTACTGTATAGCTCTACTAAGTATAGAGTACTCACTATACTGTATAGAATACTGTATAGCTAGGCTCTGGCTCCCAGGTAAGCTATAATGGTCTTGTTTGCTGATCTCCTGTTGTTGATCCTGACTAGATTGGCTCTGAGTGAACTTTGCATGCTCTGACTTTTCTATAATTCTTGTTTCTGTCCTGATGCCTGACTAATGGATTTAATAAAAGATTGAATTTGTTCCAACTATTGTATAATCTTGCTTAACCCATCATAACTGCAGAAGGTTTGACCACTGGCTGTCTTTGACATATTTTGTGTGACCCTCTGATGCACTCCTACTCTGTGGTTTTGTCTTTGGCCTATGCAAACCTTTCCTGTCTAGTCGTTGCTTTAGTAAAGTCACTCTATTCAAGCTTAGGTTAATTTCATGCAGATGGCTAGCTTACAATAGATGTTACACCCATGTCCTATGCAAAATGTTTTTAACATTTCTTGACATTTAACAAACCTCACATTGTTTTTAATGCTGTAGTATGAGACCACCCATAAAAGCTGCACCAAAGATCTACTGATAACTTTTATCAACTTTATTTATGGCATTTATGCTGACATATTAGACTGAGAACTGAAAATATTCCAGGAACACAACTAGAACAGCGTAGTTCAATTACATGTTCTTTTAAAAATTACTCTGATTTAATGAATTAGTTTAGTGGTAAGTCTACCTTGAAATGTCACTAAAATGTACATAGAAAAAATATCTACAATTGTTTTTTGTATTTTCAGTGTCAATGCACTTTAACTGGATAGCTAAATGCTGCTATATTCTTAGTGAATTAGCCTAAAATAATTATATAAATAACCAACCAGACCCTGGAAATTTAAAACTCTGCCTGGTATATCATCATATAATAAATTATTCAAAAAATGACCACACTGTAAAGACAAGGAAGTCTTCTTCCTCCTAAGTGAAGCACTTTACTTTTTTAAAGAAAGGAAGAATTCAGCATAAAATGCTGATTTAAAAAGCTGTAGATTGTTGTCATTGAAGTTATTTTATTAGGTTAGTTATTTTGTTTTCTTTTGTACAGAGGTGAATAGGTAAGGTGTCCATTGACAATGTTCCTGTTTTACTGTGACTAGCTGGCAACTTACCTGTCTCTATATGAGGATATTGTTAATATACAGTAAAGCTTTCTACAAACTTCATTTGCTTCTAAGTCAACCTTACTCCTTCCCCCCTCTCCTAGGTCATTCTTGTCTCCACCCCCTCCCCACCTACCAGCATATTGTGGTGATATGTAAGTAATTGTATGTGCCTCTAAGATTAAGGGGTCTATTCACTAACCTGCTGAAGGATCTAGCCGTAGCTTCGGCTGATCCTTCGGCTACCTCCGGCCCCAGGACCCCTTCGGTTCAGTAGAACCGAAGGCCTGCTGTACGGGCTATTCACTATAGCCCGTAAAGCTCCCGAAGTCGGCCGAGTGGCTCTGTCGAGCCGAAGGCATATGTTTCAGCTCGACTGAGCCGAGGTGAAAGCCGAAGCTGGCCGAACGCCCGGCCAATGGCCGGCTGAAAGCCTGCCACTAACTGCTGGGCGGCTGGCTCCGGCCACTTGCACAGACAGATCAGCGTCCCTGATCTCCAGACAGCCCAACTCTCCCGGGCGCTCCGGGAGTCTCCAGCTATCAGATAGCGGCTCCCGGCCGCCCGGGAGAGAGACACTTTCTAGCAGAAGGGTTTACTCTGCTCGATCAAACAGAGTAAACCTTTCCCTGCTCTGTTTTTTTTTCCCGACATCGGAGCCGTTGGCTGCCGTCAGAATAAAAAAAAAGAAAAATCACCATAGGAATGCATAGCTACATTCCTATTGGCTATTTCAATTTGCAATAGCCAATAGCAAACTAGCTATTGCACCCGTCCACTGCCCACTATTCATAACTTGCTTTAAATCAAATGCACATGGAAGGGCTTTGCACAGTACAAAAGTACACACATTTCCTAGAACACTCATGCTCCAAGATGGAGGCTCTCATAGATTAGAGTTAGGACCACACTACACAGAGGGGCCTTGACTTGGCTTCCACATATATTGCAAAAGTAGTGCAACTAAAAACTCTGTTTTTAACCTTAGTAGTTAGACTACTTATTTTGCAGGCTGGCTGGTGAGTGTGCTGGAAATGTCTGTTTTTGTACTGTGTCCGCTGCATAGGCTAACCCCCCACGCCAGCATTGGGCCCATATTCAGCCTTGGGCACCAGGTGCTTTCTGCTACTGGCTGCTGTCCTCTGCAAAGGCTCCCCCCACCCCAGTGTCAGGCCCCTATTCAGCCTTGGACCAAGGCTAAATAGGGGCCCGACACTGGGATGGGTGGGAAAGCACTGCTGTCCTCTGCAAAGGCTTCCCCCACCCCAGCGTCGGGCCCTTATTCAGCCTTGGGCACCAGCTGGTTTCTGCTGCTGTCCTGTCCTCAACAAAATGTTCCCCCTTTACTCCAATGTCAGGCACCAAGCTCAGCAGCTGCTGTCCTCCCAGCCCCAGACGTCTGCTTGCTTACCGTTCCACAGCACTCAAGCAGCCTCCACTCCCACCTTGCTCTTCAATACCGCCCACTAAAAAGCAAGCTCTGCCCCCCTGCAAAGCAAAAAAAACCTTCCTGCACATACACAAGAAGGTACCAAATACCGCAATTGTAAAGGGGGGGGGGGGGCAGGGACAGGACCGTACCAAGTTCCTTCCAACTGTACTGTACGCCGCTGCGGTGGTGGACCCTGCAAGGGCCACTCACGGACACCAGTATCCGTGTACAGATATCTTGCCGATCCCTGGTCTATGCACTAACGCATGTCTGCCCAAAACCTTCAGTATAGGATTGCGCACAGATGCACGCACACATCTTTGAGACAGAGCGGGTTCTCTTTGTGATTGTGATCTATTGTAATAAGATGTTCTGCTTTAGTAAAAAAAAATCATAATTTCTTTGCACAATGCACATGGTTTCCTTGTTTTTTCACTAGAAAGCAAACATGTCTTTAGAGAGTGAGGGAATGAAGAGTATGGTGGTGAGAGTGATTAATTAGAGGATCAGGAAGCTGATGTACATACACTTGGAAACAAAGTGAAGACTGGGAGACGGGAACAGAGCCAAATGATATACATTTGATCCTGTAATAAATAGAAAAAAATATCCTGATGATTTCCTCTGAGAGAAAGAGGGTTCTTAGATATGGTTGCATTCTTGATGCAAGTAATTTGGAACAGTGTGTCAGATTGTTGCTGGGAGTATCTGGTCCATAGGTGATTAGTGAGATTGGAATCAAAGCATAATCCTGGAATAGGACCTGCTCTGTGGTTCACTACCAGGGCATCCTAAAAGCGTGCCCTTAACACCACTTTAGGCCTGCCCCTGCACCACGCCACACTGAGCCAGTCATATCAGTCTCTGTACAGAAGAGCTTACACTCTAATGTCCCCCCACAGTCACACACTATCATTATACATTTATATAGATCTGACATAGTGCTGTACAGATAACACTGAGTCAGTCACAATAGTCTCTGTACAGAGGAGCTTACACTCTAATGCAGAATGGCACCGGTTGTAAAGGGACTACAAATCGCAGCAATACACTTACACAGCAATGCAGAACAGTATATGAATTGGACTCTGGACTTAGTAACTCGCTGGTCTCAGGGCTTAGTAACACACTGGACTCTGGGCTTAGTATTGCACTGGACTCTGGGCTTAGTAACGCACTGGACTCTGGGCTTAGTAACACACTGGACTCTGGGCTTAGTAACACACTGGACTCTGAGCATAGTAACACACTGGACTCTGGGCTTAGTAGCGCGCTGGACTCAGGGCTTAGTAGAGTGCTGGACTCAGAGCTTAGTAACACACTGGACTCAGGGCTTAGTAGCGCACTGGACTCAGGGCTTAGTAACGTGCTTGACTCAGGGCTCAGTAACGAGCTGAACTCTGGGCTTAGTAACACACTGGACTCTGAGCTTAGTAACGCTCTGGACTCTGGGCTTAGTAACACACTGGGCTCTGGGCTTAGTAACACGCTGGACTCTGGGCTTAGTAACGCGCTGGACTCAGGGTTTAGTAACGCGTTGGACTCAGGGCTTAGTAACGCGCTGGGCTCAGGGCTTAGTAACGCGCTGGGCTCAGGGCTTAGTAACACGCTGGACTCTGGACTTAGCAACGCACTGCACTCTGGGCTTAGTAACGCTCTGGACTCTGGGCTTATTAACACGCTGGACTCTGAGCTTAGTAACGCGCTGGACTCTGGGCTTAGTAACGTGCTGGACTCAGGGTTTAGTAACGCGTTGGACTCAGGGCTTAGTAACGCGCTGGGCTCAGGGCTTAGTAACGCGCTGGGCTCAGGGCTTAGTAACGCGCTGGGCTCAGGGCTTAGTAACGCGCTGGGCTCAGGGCTTAGTAACGCGCTGGGCTCAGGGCTTAGTAACGCGCTGGGCTCAGGGCTTAGTAACGCGCTGGGCTCAGGGCTTAGTAACGCGCTGGGCTCAGGGCTTAGTAACGCGCTGGGCTCAGGGCTTAGTAACGCGCTGGGCTCAGGGCTTAGTAACGCGCTGGGCTCAGGGCTTAGTAACGCGCTGGGCTCAGGGCTTAGTAACGCGCTGGGCTCAGGGCTTAGTAACGCGCTGGGCTCAGGGCTTAGTAACGCGCTGGGCTCAGGGCTTAGTAACGCGCTGGGCTCAGGGCTTAGTAACGCGCTGGGCTCAGGGCTTAGTAACGCGCTGGGCTCAGGGCTTAGTAACGCGCTGGGCTCAGGGCTTAGTAACGCGCTGGGCTCAGGGCTTAGTAACGCGCTGGGCTCAGGGCTTAGTAACGCGCTGGGCTCAGGGCTTAGTAACGCGCTGGGCTCAGGGCTTAGTAACGCGCTGGGCTCAGGGCTTAGTAACGCGCTGGGCTCAGGGCTTAGTAACGCGCTGGGCTCAGGGCTTAGTAACGCGCTGGGCTCAGGGCTTAGTAACGCGCTGGGCTCAGGGCTTAGTAACGCGCTGGGCTCAGGGCTTAGTAACGCGCTGGGCTCAGGGCTTAGTAACGCGCTGGGCTCAGGGCTTAGTAACGCGCTGGGCTCAGGGCTTAGTAACGCGCTGGGCTCAGGGCTTAGTAACGCGCTGGGCTCAGGGCTTAGTAACGCGCTGGGCTCAGGGCTTAGTAACGCGCTGGGCTCAGGGCTTAGTAACGCGCTGGGCTCAGGGCTTAGTAACGCGCTGGGCTCAGGGCTTAGTAACGCGCTGGGCTCAGGGCTTAGTAACGCGCTGGGCTCAGGGCTTAGTAACGCGCTGGGCTCAGGGCTTAGTAACGCGCTGGGCTCAGGGCTTAGTAACGCGCTGGACTCTGGGCTTAGTAACGTGCTGGACTCAGGGTTTAGTATCGCACTGGACTTAGGGCTTAGTAATGCGCTGGGCTCAGGGCTTGTCACTTCCGGCTGGTCCGAGATCAGAACACCGGCGGTGCTGCTGGGGCCTCAGCCTCCTCCGAAGCCGCTGGATCGGCACTGCTGGGGCCTGGCGCTGCTGGGGCCCAACCTCCTCCCACGGTGCGGGGGCCCGGCCGCTTACACCTCCTTGCCTGTCACCTGTACGGCCATCGGCCGATACCCATGCAAGGGTCCGAGCCCCCCAGGCTGCCCGGGCCCCTCACATGAGTGTCGGCCGTACCTCCTGATGGCGGCCCTGTTCACTACTATAAGTGTTTTTGCAGCTTTATTTAAATTTAAAGCTATACAGGCATAAGCGTACCCAGTATTTTTCACATCCTTCAGCTCCTTTGCAATTATCAGTATGGGTCCTTGCTAGCGGAACCTATTCAATTGAACAAGGGCTACTGCATCAATGCAGAGTGACGCTGCATGTCTGCTTGATGCAGTGTCAAGCAAAGAAAATGCTTCCCAGAGCACTGTTGTATATTCTGCCATTTGTCTCAATAAACTTTTCATCCATAATCCAAAATCTGAAGCTCACTTTTCTTCAAATAATGCTTTTTAATGCTTGAGTATACATGTTTAACAAAAATCAAGATACAAAGTGCCTACCTATATTTAAATAAGGTGTCACATGTATTTTAAAACCCCTAATAGATATTTTGTGTCATGTGTAAATTACATTGTAGTGTAGTCTTCCCTAATAAATGAGACAGTGTACCAGTACCAGTAATAATATTACTGCTCCCTCTCACTGTGCAGCCTTGTTATCTGGCTTCACAGCAGAAAGCAGCAATTGAAAACATACCCTGGTGAAAGATTTATAGCCATTGTTTGTATGCAGCTGCACAGGGTCTACTTGAAGCCAATGGAAACACATTTGAGGTATTAAGAGGTTAACATCTCTTTGCTTTCTGCTTCAGAAAAAAGATGTAGCATTACAGAATGAAACAGTTTAATGTAGTAGGAGGATCTCAGTCTGGGAACCGCCTCACCAGTAAATGAGATATCTGATCTCAGGGAATAAGACAATCAGACTCTCTGTGAACTCCAATGAATGCTTCAATAACTGAATTACCTGTGGATATTACAGCCACACAAGGCAGTATATAATATTCCTCCCAGATGTACTTTTTTATTCTCATTGATATGACTAGCTGAATTTTTCCACTCTCTTCTGGTTGGTGTGTAAAGACGGAGAATCCAGAGCAGCGAAGGATGCTTTGTGGGAAATGAGTACGGCAACAGGAGAAGATGCAAACTTGTGTCACAAGGCAATCCACATTGTTAAAGATCTTTGCAAGAAGCAAGTGGCCGACTTGGAACAGAGAACTTGCACTGAGTTTCTTTTGCTGTTGCCTTCAGACCAAAAGCTGCATATAACTGAGCCAGGTAAAAGAAAATCAATTGCCTATTTATATTGCCTGTGTGTTTAATAATGCAGTCTCAGGTAGGATTACCTATTGTAGCTAATTTAGTGATGTATTTCAGGCAACAATCACTAATACTATAATCTTATACAAGCATTGTATTAGTATATGAAATGATCGAATATACAGAAGCCATTTAGCTACTGCACAGTATTCACTAGTATATTAAAATTTCAAATGCAGTGTTAGAGGTGCTAGGAGGGCACAGGTTTAATATGCTCCGAATAAGGAAACATCCATCCATGATGCTGAATTCTTACAGGCTAGAAGGATTGCAGGACCATGGATAGCGGTGAAGGCTGATTTACTTGCTAGGAGTAGCAAGTGCAGCAGTGATGGGCACGCAGCAGTGAATTCTGCAGCAACTACAAGTTTTAAACAAACCTTTCTATGGAGTTAGATTGTGGTGACATTTTTCATGCTGTTTGCTGCAGTCTTTGAAATCCAATTTACACATACTGTATTGTATTTTCTGCAGCATTACTAAATTTCAAAAATGGACTGTACCTTTAAAATAAAGTAAAATAAGAGAACTTACAGTGAAGTTCACTGCAGAATAATATAGACATTTAAAATAATAAAAAAATAATTTTATATATA